>NW_026000021.1:2315260-2374194 GCF_001458135.2 Marmota marmota marmota
TATATATATATATATATATTTGTGTGTGTGTGTGTGTGTGTGTGTGTGTGTGTGTGTGTGTGTGATGCTGAGGATTGAACCCAGGACCTTGTGCATGCAAAGCAAGCACTCTTCCAACTGAGCTATATCCCAGCTATGTCCTTCTCTTAAATTACTTATAATCCACCTATTCTTAATTTTAAAAGATGTCCCGGTATCCTGGATGTATCCTAAATATGGATGTACTTTTCTCCTCTGAGCCGTTGCTCTGGAAGTTGCTGTCCTACCTCTTCGATCTTGTCTGTTTGCTCCTTGGGCCTGCACCTGATGCCAAAATATTCAGTAGACTGGGGTAGATTTATATGGCTTGATAAATGTCTCCATCTAAATCATAAGAAGTGCACAGAGGAGAGAGACTGAACCATACATCACTGGTGATGAAGGAGACTTTAAGATCCAATGTTGAAGAGTGTTTTTTTTTTTTCATGTGTCACTTGTCCCAGGCTAAGCCAAAATCCCTGCATGCTCAAGTCTCTTAGATAAAATGCATAGCATTTGAAAATAACCTATGCACATCCTCACGTACACTTTAACTCATCTCTAGATTACTTATAATATAAAATATGACATAAATACCATAAATAGTTGTCTTATGCTATATTGTTTAGGAACCAATGACAAGAATAAACATTTTACATGTCCAATACAGATGCAATATTGGATGTCTTCAATCTGTGAACCTTTGGAGTAGTTTCTAGTGAACTTATCCTAACAAAGGAAAAGCAGGGTTCAGTGAGAGCATTTGGGGTGATTAAGTGCTAATTCAGTATTGCCACTTACCAGGAACGTTGGAAATTGGCAGGAACAAATTTTTTGATTGACCCCCCACATACGATTGGAGGTATTTAGTGGGAGAGGAAGAGAGTATCCTATAGCTTCTAGGACAGTCCTGGACAGAAAGAATTGTCCTACTTCACATATAACTTCCAAATATTCTCTGAAGAGTCATGTATTTAATTACCGGAGCTTGGAACTCAATTATATTTTACATATAAATACCATGTATTTGGCATGATTTTAATATACATAGAAAATAATTCTCCCACCCCTGTCTTCATCTCCATGGCGACTTGCTTTTACTTTCTAAACTCTTTGTTCTGGTAGCTACCATCATATTTCTAAGTCACTTACACATTATTATATCTCAATTTAAAATTTTGGGCCTTTTTGACTTTATGTTATCATTTACCTGGCTTAAATCAAGTATCCTCTTAATTCTTTCTGATATAGTTTTGTTGGGAGTTTTTTCATTCAGTGTAAATCGAGGGAAGATTGTATCTCATTTTATTTGCAGCTTTAATGAGAGTTGTTCATCATTTTGGAAACTCATGTCACTGGTGGCAGAGTTGCTGATGGCATTTGAGTCAACAACATGACAATCCTATATTGATCTGCCTTTGGGGCTTTTTTATTCACAGTGATTCTGTAGAGGGATCCTGCAAGCATAAGATTACCCGATCAAATCTTTTCAAGTGACTAGGCATTTACATATTGAAATATATCTTTTTAAATCATTAATTGTTTTCCCATTATTTGTGCTTTATATTATAACTTGGATACTACATTGAGAGTTTTTAAAATTATGTATATAGGGAGGTTATAGGATCTGTACATTTAATTTTAGGATAGTAGAAGTGAAATTACAAAATATTAAATATTTATATAAGACTTGGGTCTTATGCAGTTGAGCACAAGTGTATGATCTGAAATTTTCCCAGAACAAGTTAACATTCTACTTGAGGGCTGAATGCTGAGGATAACTAGGCCAAGAAAAAGGGTCAGTGTGTGTGTTGAGGGGGTATGGTGTTAGACGACACAGATGAGATCCTTGCGAAGGAGGGAGCTAGGAGAGTCAGGGAATTAAAAGAAGACTCCTACGGTTGGTGTTCAGAAAACCAGGTGGACAGGAGGATCAGGTGAGGCTGGTAAGATAAGCAGAGGCCAGTGTCTTCAAGGACTTTAAAAACCAAGTTAAATTGAATTTTAATATTAATTCTACATCAATGAAAATCCATTAAAGGGCACAGAAAGTGATAAAAATCCCATTTTCATTTTGAAAAATAACTGCCTATAGTGTGGAGAAAAAAAAAATCAATGGAGGATGGGTGGATGCAGGGTGAATATGAGGAAACTCTAGCCCAGGTGAGGGATGACTGTGATCTAGATTAGGGCAGAGGTAACCGTTATGACAAAAGTAAACCTATCTGAGAAATATTTTGGAGGTGAATAGATTTGGGGATGAAATGAATTGCTTGTTGGTCATGGGCAGAAGGGAGATGATGGTGCCCGTGAGGTTTGGCTTGTGCAATTGGGTGGTGCAGACACTGACTGTCATGGGACCCTAGAGAAGGAAGGGGACAAGGCTTAGGGAGGGTCAAGATTGCAAGTCTGGCCTTGGAATGTCGATCGGAGATGCTGTTGAGATAGTGAAGTGGAGTGGTTGAATAGGCAGTTGGGACTCGGAAGACACTTACAGACATCTGGCCAGAGATAGAAACACGGGGCATGTACTTTAAGGGGCAGTCTCAGCTGCAATTCATAGAAAGAGAATGTGGAGTGTTATGAGAGGACAGCCCAGGATTGAGCCTTGGGGAATGTTTTAGTCAGTTTTTTTGCTGCTGTGGCTAAAGAACCTGACCAGAATTTTAGGGGAGGAAAAGTTTATTTGAGGGCTCATGGTTTCAGAGGTCTTAGTCCGTAGAAGGCCGGCTTTATTCTTCAGGGCTGGAGATGAGGCAGAACATCATAGTAGGAGAGGGTGGCAGAGGGAAGGAGCTCACATCAGGTGATCAAAAAACAGAAAGAGAAACTCCACTCTCCAGAAACAAATTATGTACCCAAAGCCACACCCCAATCCCCACCTCCTCCAGCCACACTCCACTGCTTCTATTACCACTCAGTTAAACCTTACTGGGATTAAATCACTGATCAGGTTAAGACTCTTACAACCCAATCATTTCTCCTTGAACCTTCTTGCACTGTCTCTCATGTGAACTTCTGGGGGACACCTCACATCTTAACCACAACAAGGAACTTTAATATGTCATGAAGACTGTGGTTCTGTAAGTGTGGCACCCAGACCAGTCACAGCAGCATCACCTGAGAACTTGCTAGAAATGCTAGTTCGTGAACACAACTCAGATCTACGAAATTTGAGCCCTTGAGGATGGGGTGAGCTATCTATGTCTTAGCCAGACTTCCAATGATTCTGATCTCCTTAGAGTGTAAGAATGGTTGATATTACCAACTGGAAGGAATTGCCAGAGAGGAGGCCAGGGAAAGAAGAGCACGTGGTGTCACAGAAGCCAGGGGTAAAAGTGTCTCAAGAAGGTATTAGTCTACAGGAAAACTCTTCTGAGAAGTATCCCCTCACTCCTGTCAATTTTGGTACCTTAAAGTTGGGCAACATAAAAACCCCATAACTCAGCAACTCCCAAGTTTTCTGTGCGGCTCGGTTTTTATAATTTCTATGAGCAATGAGATTTCAATTTTTGCCACTGGCTGTAACCCTGATATTACAAAATATGCCAGGTTAGGGTAGGGTCAATGTTTTTAATGGCAAACTTGCAAACTTGCATGAAATCAGAAAAGAAGAGAAAGAGCAAAGGTAGGGGAGAGTGGATGAAAAAGTGATGATTTGTAGTCTGGATTCAGCCACAAGAAGAGAGGGGAGCAGGCTGGCCTGCCTTGCTGGGATCCCCTGGGAGTAAGGGCATCTTCAGTGAAGAGGTTCTCACCTTGGCTGTCCTTAGGAATGTCCTAGGGAGCTTTTACAGACCACTGATGTCTTGGCTTCACCCCAAGCCAATCACACCAGGATCTCTAGAAGTGGGCTGGCTTCCTCATTTTTTAAAACTCCCCAGTTGATTATAATGTTCAGCCAAGGGTTGAGCACCCTTGAGCAGGTTCTTGTGTGAATAAAGGTTCTGCTAGTTGGGCCGTCTACCTTTAAGGTAGATTTAGATGGATTGGTTTTTTTCCCCCACATTTTTTATTGGCACATTATAATTGTACATAATGGTGGGATTTATTGTTACACATTCATATATGCACAGGATATAACAATATAATTTGATCAATATCATTCTCCAGCATTTCTCTTTTATAAAGGTAGTGTTTATTAGATGAATTAGATGAATCTCACCTGGCTGGGCAGAGTGCTTCCACTTTAATAGGTTATTGAGTAGCCCCCGCTTTGGGGTTGCAATATCTGTTGAAAATCAGTTATATACTTTTTATCTTGTTAAAGCCACTACTTTTAGCAAAATATTGGCACTCAAAAGATTTACAATAGTAACATACTTGCCAGTACTCAGAAAATGTAAATAAATACATTTCTGCAGATTTACGAGTCTGTGCTGTGAAACACTAACCAGCGTCGTACAAGGTCTTTGTTTTTGGTCAAAATTATTGTCGTGCTGGGAATTGAACCCAGAGTCTCATGCATACTAGGCAAGCAGTCTACCACTGGGCTGCCCCTCCAGTTCTTGGTTAAATTTTTCTAAAGGGAAACAAAGAGAATGATTTGTGTCAGGATACTATATATTTTTTTTTTCTTTTTAAAGTTGTAGCAAATTGAGAAGTAAAAAAAAAAAACAAGTTTTTTCTTGGGTAGGAGACCATGTAAAGAGAGATGGAATCAACTGTGGTTGAGAGAGACAAACTGTGTACATTGAAAATGTAGAGTCATGTGGAGGAGTTCCTAGATAGAACTTGGTCTTGGCCCTGGCTGCCGTCTTCTGATTCATGGTCATTTCGATTTTACTTCCAAGGTCTATAAATCACCACCAGAGGGCCCTGGAAGCATTTCTCCGTGATTTCAAGGACCACAGTCTTTTCAGAGAGTACACCTGATAAAATAGCCCCAGTGCCAGCAGGAGGGGTGGCCTGGCCTCTATATCAAGTCTGTTTTTCTCCCATGGACATTTTCACCCAGAATGTCACAGCGGCTACTGAAAGGGCTTCAATGTGCTCTGAGTTTTATCAATTTTTTTTTTAACTGTCATGTTGAATAATCTTTTATGCCTTGGCTTCTTTTTTTTTTTTAATTTTTTATTGTTGGCTGTTCAAAACATTACATAGTTCTTGATATATCATATTTCACACTTTGATTCAAGTGGGTTATGAGCTCCCATTTTTACCCCATATACAGATTGCAGAATTACATCAGTTACACATCCATTGATTTACATATTGCCATACTAGTGTCTGTTGTGTTCTGCTGCCTTTCCTATCCTCTACTATCCCCCCTCCCCTCCCCTCCCCTCCCCTCTTCTCTCTCTGCCCCCTCTACTGTCATTCATTTGTCCCCCTTGTATTATTTTTCCCTTTCCCCTCACTTCCTCTTGTATGTACTTTTGTATAACCCTGAGGGTCTCCTTCCATTTCCATGCAATTTCCCTTCTCTCTCCCTTTCCCTCCCACCTCTCATCCCTGTTTAATGTTAATCTTCTTCTCATGCTCTTCGTCCCTACTCTGTTCTTAGTTACTCTCCTTATATCAAAGAAGACATTTGGCATTTGTTTTTTAGGGATTGGCTAGCTTCACTTAGCATAATCTGCTCTAATGCCATCCATTTCCCTGCAAATTCTATGATTTTGTCATTTTTTAATGCAGAGTAATACTCCATTGTGTATAAATGCCACATTTTTTTTATCCATTCGTCTATTGAAGGGCATCTAGGTTGGTTCCACAGTCTTGCTATTGTGAATTGTGCTGCTATGAACATCGATGTAGCAGTGTCCCTGTAGCATGCTCTTTTTAGGTCTTTAGGGAATAGACCGAGAAGGGGAATAGCTGGGTCAAATGGTGGCTCCATTCCCAGCTTTCCAAGAAATCTCCATACTGCTTTCCAAATTGGCTGCACCAATTTGCAGTCCCACCAGCAATGTACAAGTGTACCCTTTTCCCCACATCCTCGCCAGCACTTGTTGTTGTTTGACTTCATAATGGCTGCCAATCTTACTGGAGTGAGATGGTATCTTAGGGTGGTTTTGATTTGCATTTCTCTGACTGCTAGAGATGGTGAGCATTTTTTCATGTACTTGTTGATTGATTGTATGTCCTCCTCTGAGAAGTGTCTGTTCAGGTCCTTGGCCCATTTGTTGATTGGGTTGTTTGTTCTCTTATTGTCTAATTTTTGGAGTTCTTTGTATACTCTGGATATTAGGGCTCTATCTGAAGTGTGAGGAGTAAAGATTTGTTCCCAGGATGTAGGCTCTCTATTTACCTCTCTTATTGTTTCTTTTCCTTGGCTTCTTTTTGACGGGTTAAAGTTTTGTATAAATTTGCTGTTCCTTATGGTAAGAATAATAAGGTTATTTCTTCTTTAAGGCACAAAGGAAAAAGTTAACTTTGGTTTTCATCCTTGTTACCGAGCCAGGGGATTTTTTGAGGTCTGTACTGCGTGGTGGATTTTCTCAGCACCTCATTCTTTATGCCAGACTTAATCTGAATTTTTGTTTAGATATCCTGTTTCAAGAATCCCAAATTATTTTCAAATTGATAATTGATTGAGGTACCTACACAGCAACTATTAGTTGCTCAAAGGTGGGTATTATTATAATCATAAAGTAAGTGACTTGGTTCATTTGGGCTGCTCGAGCAAACTCTCTAAACAGGGTGGCTTATAAAAACTTTATTTCTCACTGTTGTAGGGACAAAGAAGTCCAAGATCAAGGCACTGGAAGTCTCAGTGTCTGCTGAGGGCCCATTTTTGGGTTCATGGATGAATGGTGCTTTTTTTCTGAGTATCTTCCTGTGATTGAAGGGGGCACACAAGTTCCCTTGGGCCTCTTTTACAAGGCATTTGACCCCATTCATGAGGGCTCCACCTCATGACCTAATTATCTTCCAACTATTAATACTCTGGCTCTTAATATTAAATCATTTTGGGGATCAGGTTTCTACATGTGAATCTGGGAGGGGAGACCATGAACATTTAGGCCATAATGGTATTTGTATTAATCTGGGTAATTCATTTAGATATTTAGAGATCTATTTCTCAGCTAGTAGTCAGATAATAGATGATTCATTAATTAAGATTATTCTTATTTTCATTGAAATAATATCTTTTGTTAAGGAGGAGTTCACACACTTTAAAATGAGATACATGTACTAAGATGCTATTATTTTGAAGAAATAAAAGATTATCTGTTAACACCAAACCCCCAAATAACCCATTTAGTAAATTGGCAAAAGAACTAAACAGAAAGTTCTCTAAAGAAGAAATACAAATGGCCAATAAGTATATGAAATGTTCCACATGTCTAGCAATCAGGGAAATAAAAATCAAAACTACACTAAGATTTCATCTCACTCCAGTCATGGGAATGATCAAGAATATGAACAACAACAAATGCTGGTGAGGCTGCGAGGGAAAAGGTACACTTGTACATTGTTGGTGGGACTGCAGACTAGTACAGACTAGTACAACCATTTTGGAAAGCACTACGGAGATTCCTCAAAAAATTAGGGATGGCCACCATAAAACACCCAGCTATCCCACTCCTTGGTATCTTATCTGGAGGTCTCAAAATCATCCTACTATAATGCCACAGCCACCTCAGTGTTTATAGCAGCACAATTTATGATAGCTTAATTATGGAATCAATCTAGATGCCCGTCAATAGATGAATGGATTAAGAAATTGTTGCATTTATATACAGTGGAGTTCTACTCAGCCGTATAAAAAGAAGGAAATCATAGCATTTGCTGGTAATGGATCGAAAAGAAAACTCTCATGCTAAGTGAAATTAGGCAAACACAGAAACACAAAGGCTGAATTTGGAAGCTAGAGTAAAAGAAAGGAAAGGGGCGGGAAGGGTAAGATAACATAAAGAACCAATCAAATACAAATTAATAGATAACCGAAAGGAAGTCTAGTAGAGGAAGGAGAAGGGGAGAGGGAAGGGAGATGAGAAGGCAAAGAGGGAGGGGAAAAGGGGGAATCTTAAACTGAAATCAATTTCCATGCATGTCTGAGTTTGTCAGGATGAACCCAGCTACGATGTGTAACTACAAAGCTCTCATAATAAAAACAAACAAAAGATTTTCTGTTTATGACTCCTATAGGAGTTAACATTTCTTATATGAAGTATAATTATTTCCATGTATTAGGAAAGATTTTTATAATTTTTACTAAATACAAATAGAGCATACTCTATTAAAGATTGGATAAATATTGAGCTAATACAGAAAGTTCCCTGATCTTGTATTCAAGGTCAAACAGAATAATCACTTGGCAAGTTGGCAGGAGAAGTACGAGTATCACATATCTGGTGCGTAGAGATTTCCTTTAAGATATTGTCCACTTTTCAGACTTTACACATATGTAAAATCAGAAACTGTATTCAGTTGCATTAAAAATTTGGTTCCTCAAATCCTACAGATTTTTATAGACATTTCTTTTTATTGGTACATTTTAATTATACACAATGTTTGGATTTTGTTGTTACATATTTATACCTAAGTATAACATAATTTGTTCAATTTCATTCCTCAGTACCTCCACTATCCCCCCTGATGTGAAATAAGCTTGGAGTTTAATTGGCAGGAAGCTTAAGGCCCCTGGAGGAATATCTCATCAGGATTAAGTTATTGAACTGACTTTGTTTCCTATGACTGTCCATTGGAAGTAACTGAGTCTTGTGCCTTTGTGGTTTGCTTGCTCTACCTCTGTATAAATCGGGACCTGTGATGTCTCCCAAAAGCTCATGTGTTGAGGGCTTTATCAGGGCCTGTGGCACTAATGGGAGATAAGGAAACTTAGGAGGTGGGGCCTGATGGAAGGAAGTTAGGTCATTGGGGGCATGGCCTTGAAAGAGCTATTGGGATCTCTCCCTTGACCAGTCTGGTCTTTGCTTTCTGACTGCCACAAGGTGAACAGTCCCCTGCCACACACTCCTGGTATGATATACTGTTATGCCATGGGCCCAAAGTTACAGGACCACTTTACCATGGACTGAAAACTGTATGAGCCAAAGTAAACCTTTCCTCTTTATAAATTGATTATCTCAGATGTTTGTCACAGCAACAGAAAGCTGAATAACATTATCTACGTGCATGTTTTAGATTTTCTTCTTTTAAATGCCTTCAATGGATTACTTTCCCCAATGCTCTCATCTCACAAATTATGTAAAATTTTTTGAGATGGCTGCCATTAATAGGCCTGAAACTGCCTGGGGTGAACATATTGTCTCAGAGAGAATGTAACAGTGTATTTCACTTTTAAAAGAAATTTAGTGAATTCCATGACTATTGGATTAAGTGAGGAGCAAAGATTTCCAGTGTGTAGGGAAGGGGAGAAAGGAGGAATATTTTCTTTAACACTGTTAGGAATATGTATTTAATGTTAGTAAATCTAAATGCATAAGAGTCAATCCAAATATTTGCTTCTGAGTGTCACTAGTGGTCATTGTCCTTAGACTGAGAAATTCTAGAGACTTCTCTCACTTGAGAAAATAAGCTCATGATCTACAATGAAATTTATTCTCATCTTGGTAGTAGAGAATTTCCTTACTTATTCAGAAGTCATTTAGCTCCTAATATATATTTGATATTGGAAATTAGAAAGAAAAATAGGTATTTGACCATCAAAAATGGATCACTCAAGGTTCATAATGTAAAACCTGTGTCCCTTATTCAAGAAAGAGCCTCTTGATCCCAGTTAATATGGATTTATCCACACTTCTAGGGAGGCTGATGACTGATTTCCCAATTTAGAGAAGTCACAGATATTAAAGGTGGGCCGGTGAAGAAGTCCCAGGAGATAGGGAGGACCCTGACAGCAGCAAGAGTGATTGTTGACACTAAAAACATATTCTAATTTTAAAGACTGTAGCGACCTCAGATTGTGTTTTAGGATATTTGAGGCTAGAGCAGTCTTTTATCTCTCAGCCCTTCTTATGAGTGTCACTATGTGCCACCAGTAGTTTCCAGCAATGCTTCCGGAATCTAGTGGTTCTTTATTCTCTCAGGGAGGTCAGATGGGTGGGACTTGCTACACCCCAGCTCTCCAATTCTTCTTTGTATACGTGGTGTATGTTAGACTTCTTTAAGTGGGCTTCTCAGCTACCACGTACATTTGAAAACCAACATTTTAGTCTATAGTTTGGTTCCAAAATCATACCAAGTCATCAAGAGAAGAATAAATTATTCTCACCACTTTTTGTGCAAAGGCATGGAAAAGTATAAACTATTTCAGAAATATTTGCATTAAAATGGTTAAAATAAAAACTTTGGCATTATAGATTCGAAGTGAATTCTGTTTGTATTTATTAAATCCAAAGAAAGAGACTTAACACTTTCTGATAAGTTGTATTCCCTTACATCACTATATAAGCAAGGCATGGCTGAATATGGCTCATTTGTTGAGTTCTATTGTGCTTACAGATAAAACGGTGCAACCTTTTAAAGACAACTTAGAGACATGACAACATTTGGTAAGGTACTTATCACAAGTGCCTTCGAGTATCACTGTGCAATCTTTACAACATCTTTAAGAAATATGAAAGTATTTGGAGGGAAAGTTGGTGACTCATTATCTTGCATGTGTCGATTTTGAAAATGAAATCAGTTCTAGAGGCAAGTCCAGTTTGTTTTGTCTATATAATCAATGTATCTAATTAAAGACACGGTTATTTGTTGTCTTAAAGATAATTGTTATTTTATGCACACAGTGTTTATTGCCAAATGAGGCAGAGCTAAATATGGAATCTAATGTTTACATACATGTTGTTAAAATAGTAAAATACAACATACCTACAGAAAAGTATATAAGTAGAAGTGTACACGTCAATGATTTATTACTTGGATCATCAAACTTTTTGTATGAAAGGCCAGATGGTAAATACATTAGGTTTTGTGGGCTTCATGGTCTCTGTAAAAACTATCCAACTCTGCTATTTTTAATGCAATGACAGACACAGACAATATGAAAACTGATGTGTGTCTGTTTCAATAAAACTTCCTTTACAAAAACAGGTGGTGCACTAGGTTTAGGTCATTGGTGTGGTTTGCTAATCCCTGATTCATTACAATTCAAACCCCAGGATTACTACCACGGAGGACCAGAAATATAATATCGCCATCATTTCGGAAGCATCTAGTCTACCTTTCTAATTACCATGGCTACATTCTAACTCTAATCCTGACTTTTATGGTAATACATTTTTTGTTTTTATTTATACTTTTATCAGCCAATCACAGTTTCATCAATGGAATCAATAGTTTGTATTCTTTTTTTGCACAACTTTATCAGATTCATCCCTGTTGGATGAAATGGTTATTTGTCCATTTTCATGAAAAGAATCTCACTATGTGACTATGTTAACATTTATTTTCCCATTCTGATGCTATTAGACCTTTGATGGTTCTCATGTTTCAGATTTTATGAATAATTCTGATATAAGCATTCTTGTACTAATTTCTGTGTGTGTGTGTGTGTGTGTGTGTGTGTATTTCTGCTAGGCTTACATTTAGCAGTAGAATTGCCAACCATTCTTTGTATCTGTATTTTAATAGATAATATCAAGAGTTTTCCAAATCAGTATATCACCTTTGCATTTACCTGCAGTGTTCAAGTGTTCCCTTTGTTCTGCAGCAGGAATCAGCAAATGATGGCCCACACCCAAATGTGGAAGGACAGCAATGACCCCTCTAGCACCGTGAACCATGGAGACTGGGCTGATTGTCTTTTTCCACCATTGTTCATCCTCTGCTGGCAGCCACACCTCACTGCTACCCAGGGCCTGGAGGGTCACCACCTAGGGGATGCTGTTGTTGGCAGTAGCCAGGGCACCAAGAAGTGAAATCCATCTCTCTTCTGGCCAGCTGCTCAAACAGAGACAGCCAACTTCCCCAGGACATAGGGGCAAGCTGAGATCTCAGTGTCCCTGGGGCAGACAGGGAAATTGATCACAGTGGCTGCCCCTCTTCTCCACCCAAACCCTGCCCAGACCCTGTTGCTCTTGTTTCCAACCAAAAACAACTGAGGCAAAACCCATCCACTGCCTGGGATGGTTCACTCCAGTAAAATGTAGTAGTGCAGGCCAAGAGTTTTCTCTTACTATATAAGCAACTGAATTCAAATACCCTGAGTCTAGTCTTTGAGTGCAAGGCCTAAAAAATAATATACCATCTTGTCTTTTACAGGGAAAGTTGGCCAACTCCTGTTCTATAGTCTTACCAACATTAAATGTTGCCAATCTTTCTAATTTTGTATATTCTGGTGCGTTTGTGGCTATTAAGTGTTGTATTTTTAGTATTTATTTCTCTGACTTCGAATAACCTTGAGTACCTCATTATGTCAAGTGACCATTTGGGTTATCATCTTCTAAGGAATGTCTGTTCAGGTTTCTTGCCCATTTTTCTTTTGGAGTATCTTTTTATTAATTTCTTATGTGTTCTGGATATGAAATTTTGTCAGTTTCACATTGCAAAATTTGTTCTTGTGCTGTGTGGTTCATCTTTTTTACTTCCTTTCATGGTATCATTTGGTGAGGAGAAGTTCTACATTTTTACTTTCCTATTTTTATTTTATTGTTTTACTTTTATACAATAGTTGTGTTTCATTAAAACTTTTTTCAAACCTGATCATGAAAATATTCCCTAAAATTTGTTTCTAAAACTGTGGCTCTCAAACTTGAGTGGGCATCAGAATTGCCCAGATGACTTGTCAGAGCACAGCTGGCTGGTCCAACCGCCAGACCAAAGCTGGGTGAGGTCGGAGAATCTGCATTTCTACCAAGTTCCCAGGTGATGCTGACACTGTTGTTTTGGGGTCACATTTTAAGAACCACTTACCCAGAAGCCTTTCACATTTCTATCTTCAATCCATCAGAAATGATGTAGTGAGGGTCAGTTTTTATTGCTATCATAGGGAAATCCCATTATGTGTTGACTGGACTTTTTCCCCCCACTATTCCATAAACCATGTGTTTAAATGTGCATAAATCTGTTTCTGAGCTCTCTAGTTTTTTCTGTTTTGTTTGTTTGTTGTCTACTGATGGGCAAATGTAGGAATAGCTATGACATTTTCATGAATCTTGTAATATGGTCAAGAAAACTTCTATCTTTCATTCTCCTCCCACATGTTCATGACCAGAATATCAATTCACACACACACACAAACACATACACATACACGCACCCCACACTGCATACCCCCATATGCACACGCAGACATTCACCCTTTCAGGGCTTTGATTGGAAGTGTATTGGCTCTATAGATTGGTTGGAAGAATTGACATTTACAATATTGAATCTCATAATTCAGTACTTCTCAATTTTTTTCCTTATGCTTTTCCCTAAGGAGACTTTGTAAAATTTAATACCATAGATGTGTTGTGTATCTGTGCTTTGCATATAAAAAGAATATGATATTTTTATCTTCCACAAAATCATTGTTTTACCCCCTTTTGGGCAATTCTACCCCATTATGAATATATGTCCCAATACCAAGTATAGCCTTCCCTCTATTTAGATGCCCTTTGATTGCTTTTAATAATGTATTTTTAATAATTTTCTGTGTAGCAGTCACATGCATCTCTTTTTAAGTTGATTCCTGGGCAATTGGTATTTTGGAATGTAGGCTTCATGCCCTTCTGGGTTTCTGTGTATCTCCCAAATGGGCTTAAGGGAACAGATATGGTCATGGCCATGTGGGGCACCTTGGTCTCTTGGCTGCACATCCAGTGTCTGCCACCTGACTGCCCCACCTCATCAAGTCCTGATTTGTAGGCTCCATTTATCAAGACAGATGCTTGAAAGCTCTGGTCTAATTTCAAACCCATTTGTCATTCGTGGCTATAAAAGAAAGTAATATATATGGCTTTAAGTGCAGAACAGATATTTGGAAAGGAGGGCCGTGTCTTGGAAAGCATTCATAATTAAGGCATAAACAACAGTAGGTAATTCTTTCCTGGTTTTCAAAAACCAGGGTGAAAAATGTATCAGTAGATGGCACTATTTCTCAATAGATAGGAAAATCCCTATAGTGGTGAAATAGGTTTCAGGAAAAAACATTTTTGTTACATTGGGATTAAGAATAATATAAATAAAACTGAAAAAAAGTTCAGCAGAATCCCTTGTGATCCACTTCTCTGGTGAGCTTAATTAAAGGCAATGAAGAAGCTTAAGCTCCTTCACCCTCTCTTGCTTTTGGGGGGCCCTTGCTCGGATGGTGTCTTTTCTCAGACCAGGCTAAGCTAAATGACAGTGTTATGTATAGTTGGCGAGACAAAAATAAAGTTTCCCAAGCAGAGAGGTCACTTAGTGGTAGAGTATTGTCTTGCATATATGGAGTCCTGGGTTTCATCCCCAGTACTGAAGAAAAAACAAAAACAAAAACCCTTACAAAACTCACATATATGTATATATTGCCCAGATGGAAGCCCAGGTGTGTCCTGGTTGTGTCCCTGTGCTCTGCCTGAAGGCAATGCTGACTTATCTCTGTCAAGAGTCATCTGTAAGGAAGACAGAGTGCCCAAGTATTTCCAGAGTATAATTTGCAAGACCTGTTTGCAAATCTTGCCTCTGCCACACCCTGGTCCTAGCAATTTGACCTTGGTAAACCATTTTTTTTCTCTCTAATCTCTATTTTGTAACCTAAAAAATGGAGGTAATATCTACATCACAGGATGTCATGAGGATTAAATGAGGCAGCATATGTAGACTCCTAAGCCTGATGCCAACGAGTAATGATGTGCTATTGATTATTCTGTGCTCTCTGGAGCTTTGAAAATGGCATAGAGAGCAGACCGCGTGAGTCCCGAGTGGTAACTATTGTGTGCCCAGGTGAAGAATGTCATTAAACGTGGCCATTTGCCTTGGTCTCAAGTTCGAACCTTGAAATTCAGTCATATGGCTTTCAACAGAAGAATCTTTCCTTCCTAAGTCCCCTGAGGAGATTTCAAAACGTGCCACTGCTCCAGCCCCAAAGATCTGTATCTAATTGGTCTGGGATGGGCCATGTCCCCAGGTAACTCTAGCTGTGTTGAGATGCCTGCTGGTGTGTGGTATGCCATCTTTACACGATGTCATCTGCAGAGGTGAGATCAGGTCCCAGACCTGTGGTGGGGTTGCAGGTTCATATTTGAGTATCTGTGAAATGTCAGAGCTGATGATTTCCTCCTGGGCACTAGTGCATGTATTCAGTCCAGGTATGCTGCTGACAGATATCTTTGCAGCAGATTGTGGCTGGGCAGAGGTGAGGTTAAAGTATGAAAGGTATTTCTTCCTCTTAGACATGCTTCCTGAAATTCAGAAACACATTCCCATGAGCAAATCATGGAGAGCTTAGTGAAATTCTACATTTTTTTTTCTCAAGTTTTCTCTGTCTTTGTTTTTGCTTCTATTTGTAGGTAGGACTGTGTGCCTGTCTGCTCTCTTTGTGTTACCTGTTTCTACCTTTGTTTCTGTCTGTTCTGTTTCTTTCCACCTGTCTCTGTCTTATGTATTTCCCTGCTCTGTACCTGTCTGCTCTGTTCCTGTATATCTATTTTATTTCTGTTTGCCAATCTCTCTTTTGTCATGCTGGGGCCGGATTTATGCATCTGAGGGGACTATCTTGTGTATTATTCAGGTTTGTCCAGAGAATCAGAACCAACATATGTGTGTGTGTGTGTGTGTGTGTGTGTATACATATGCATGTGTATGTGTGTGTATATATAAATATAAATATGGTTGTATATATATATGTGTGCGTGTACAAACTTAATATACAGTCTCCTACTTATGGTATTCTGCTAATGAGTTTTTTACTTTATGGTAGTGTGAAAGCACACCCATCCTACCTCCTGTTTTCCACTTTTAGTATAGTATTCAGTAAATTACATGAGGTATTCAACACTGTGTTTATAAAATAGGTCTTGCGTTATATGATTTTTTCCAACTGTGTTCAGAGTGTGTTAAAGGTAGGCTAGGCTAAGCTAGGACATTCTATTGGTTAGGTTAGGATGTGACCCCATCATAAATCCAGGATCATGTGTACATAAATATAACAAATAAAGAGTTGGTTCAAGTGACTATGGAGACCGAGACATTCCAGGTCCACAGATGGCATGCAGGAGAGCCGATGATGTAAGTTCTGGCTTGGGTCAGGCTCTAAAGACAGGTGACATCCCAGTGTAAAAACAGGCAGGAATACAGAATGCTTTCTGACTCATTGTTCTAGTTAGCTTTTGCATTATTCTGACCAAAATACCTGACAGGAGCAACATAAATAAGGGAAAATTTATTTGGGGCTCATGGTTTCAGAGGTCTCAGTCCTCAGATGGTGTTGCTCTGGCCCAAGGTGAGGCAGCCCATCATGGGGGAAGAGCCCAGTGGAGGAAAGCTGCTCAGCTCATGGCAGGACTTGAAAGGAGGAGAGGAGGGAAGGGATCCTAGGGAAGAGGCACCCTCCCAGAGCACAACCCCAGTGAACCACATCCTTTAGCCCCTCCCCACCTGCCAATAGTTACCACCCAATTAGTCCACTCAAATTGGGATGGACTGATCAGGTTATGGCTCTTACAATCCACAATCATTTCACCTCTGAACATGCTCAGGTCCAACCACAACACTCATCCTTTTTGTCTATTGAGGCCTAACCGTTGGGAGGAGGCCCACTTGTATTGGGGAGGGCAATCTGAGTGCTGATTCAAATGCCAAGCTCATCCCCGCCTCCCTAGACATGCTCAGAATAACGTTTAGCTACATATCTGGGTAACCTGTGATCTCCTCAAGTTGAGGCATAAAATTAACCTTTACACCATGGAAGTCCTTATGTCCATCACTCCAGAGCTTCTGGTTCACAGAGTCTTAAACTGGATGCCGAAGGGTCAAGTTTAGTATGTGCCCTTGGTGTCCCACCCTCACATCCAGGGAGCTTCACTCAGCACTTTACCTGTCTGACCACTTTTCAGGGTCATGGCTGGGCACAAGTCATCGAATTTATGACCCCCTGACCTTTTTTCTTCATCTCTTCTGATAAAGTGGAGCTAAATATTATTTATATATAACACTGAAAAAAATGAAAATATGTTTATAATGCCTATTGGCAATATTACTCAGCTAAAGAATTCAGAGTTTGACTACACAGCTACATGGTTTCTTCTCAGTCCTCTATTTTTGGGAAGAAAACTTACTCCCTGGTGGATTAATCCATGGAACTAGGGTTTATCCTTTTAGCCACAGTGAACCTCAGAATGTTTTGATTGCTTGTTTATCAGGGAAGAGTTTTTCTCCCCGACTAACCATCTCCTCATCCTGATTCTTCTTTTTTTTTTTTTTTAGGTCACTTCGTGTTCTTTCCTCCTGGAACTTTGCCTGACATCCCCAGACAGTTAAATCCCTTATCAACCAGGACACACACCACTGGGCTCTCTGGATGTAAACTGTCTTCAGAAAACAATTTGGAGTTTGAAAATACAAGTTTGTCAAGACATAGATGTTGAGATGTTTGAATAGAACTTAAAAGCTTTTTTAAAACAAACTCTTCTATCCAACAGAAATAAAAGAAAAGGCAGGGCCATAACTATGTAATAGAAATATAACACCCTAAGCTATATCAGTGTTTTACATTCTTTTCTGAAAATCTTCCTGACAAATTGTTATAATTTCCTTGTTTCTATATGGCACATTGAAATGTTTCCAACAGTGCTGTGCTTTGGAAGGTATATGGCAAACAGCAGTCTGAAATACTAAAAATGATAAGTTAAAAAAAAAAACAGTTTTTGTGCCCTTGCTGCCTGGCAGGGGAGGGGTTAGGATGGAGGTGGTAGAGTGGCCTCTGGGGTGGGTAACCCTGGAGAGCTCTTGTAATAAGAATTCAAATTCTTCACTTTTGCCTGTGAATGTGCAGTGAGTAACTAAAAGCAGAAAGAAAAAAAAAACCTATGGTGTCTTCACCTTCATTTTGCATCTGTCTCTTTTGCTCTGAGTCACCTTGGATTCCAAGAAGAACAGGTCTGATTGATAAGCACCTTGTGATGAGTGGAAATTAGCCCCCAGCAAAGAGCAACTTTCTTTCTTTATTGGGGAGTAGGATATGGGGGTTGAATTCAGGGGTACTCAACCACTGAACCACATCCCCAGCCCTATTTTGTATTTTATTTAGAGACAGGGTCTCACTGAGTTGCTTAATGCCTCACCATTGCTGAGGCTGGCTTTGAACTCGTGATCCTCCTGCCTCAGCCTCCCAAGCCTCTGGGATTACAGGTGTGTGCCACCACAACTACCTAACAGCAACTTTCTTATTGTTGACAATCCTGAGGTCATGATGAACCAGACCCCACCTAACCAAGGTCACCTGCTTTGGCAGCTATGTAAACCCTCCACCTATGCAATCCCTGAACCCTTGTCCTTATCCCCCTTTCTATAAAACTCAAAGACATATCAGCTCCCTGATTACAGGGATAATGACATGGGTTCCCTTATCTTCTCGGTATAGCTACACTGATTAAAGCTCCTTTCTTGCCTGTTTGGTATTTTGGAGTGAGTGGCTGGACCTGATTTGTTGGACCTGCAGAGACAGTCTCTGACCTAGGACACCAGCAACAGTCTGAGAGTATAGAATGGACTGAAGAGAAAGCGGGGAAGGTGACATATAAATAATAGGAACCTCCGGGGACTCCCTCCCTGAGGATGTCAGTGGCAGCCTCTCCACAGCAAGAGGGTGCCATATTTATATTATGTAATTATGGACTTGCCCTTTCTTTTATTCCAGATGGATAGAACAGTCCGCTTTAAAAATCTTTAAAATACTGTTTAAACACAGGACAATGCTTAAACCATCCTAGAGTATATCCACATGCCTCTGTTCTCTGGGAGCAATTTCAGTATTCATTGAGTCATTTACAATCAACTCAGCAAAATCTCCAGGTCTGCAATGGGAACTGGGGATAAACTGTGGCCATCAATTCTGCCTGAGTTCTTAAAGTTTTTCGATCAATTTAGATGTGGATTTTTTTTTTTTGCACTTCAAAGGAATACAGCTTTTAAAAACAAAAATTGAAGCAAGAAACAAGGATGGTCCAGTAGCATCTGTTTTAGGCTTGGCTGAGCACAATCAGGAATTTGATTAGTGGCACCAAAGCAACAGATGAAAAGAAAAACAAAACCCGTCTCATGAAGAAATGCCTGTTTGATTTGCTTTGTAGGAACCCATGCAGGAAGCCTATAGGGAGCACCTGCTCAACTAAGGCTGGGCCAGGACGTATTTGCTTTTTTGAAGTTATTGAGTGCCTGATAGTGCCGCAGTCTGGCTGGGCACAAATCACGAGCCACTGAAGCAGGAACAAACTTTATTTTTAAACTGCAGGAAAACACTTCACACAGCTCCCAGGGAATCCTCCCGAACGCCACGAGGCTTCTCCAGGAAAAACCCCCAGCCGGAAATATCTCTCTCGGAAATCCCTCCTCCTGCACTTCCCCAACCAATGGGAACTCTCGGGGAATCCCCGGAAATCCCCACGAGAACTCCAAAATAGTGCGAGAACTCAAAAGTTGCGGCAGAGGCGGATAGTAATGCCTCGCCTGTCAATCAATACTGTTGGCAAAATGCCAGGGGCCATACAGACTCGGCCGTGGCTCTCAGCAGATAGAAGCAGAACCCCACACGTGGTTGGACTGTTTCCAGGTGTTCCCAGTGCTCTATGCAACACAGCCTTACCAACACATCATCCCTTCAACAACAGCATCCAAAGCAACTGTTGCACTTTTCTTTGCTACTTTCAAAACCAGAGTATACACACACACACAAAGACCTATTTCTGAGAACTGGGGGGAGTCTATTTATTTGCATGGCAAGGAAGCCATAGCTTATGCCATAGAACTTGCAACTGCTGGCGGGCATCTCTCACTTTGTTTATCATATGCTCTTGTAAAGATTCTCTCTTTGGCCAAATTTGAGTCAGGCTTCTTTTAATCCTCTTCTCAACCTTAGGCTCTGTCCTTGGACCACTCAGTCCTGTTTTAGCAAGAATCCTGTTGGATTAATTTAGCCAAACTCTCACTCTTGATATCTGGTCAAATTCCTCACTGCCCACTCTCAATAGCTTAGCATCCAAGTCTGCCTGGCCTTGATGTTTTCCCTTAGTATGATTCCACCATACCCTCCTCCCTGGTAACAAATCCTCACTTGTCCTTATTGTATCCAGAGTTCAGCAAAATCTATCTTCCCCACTGCAAAACTCATTGCAGTGGTACCTTGAATAAAATCTTCAAAGCCTAAATAAGTGTCAGAGCAAGAGTCAGATAATTTTGTTCTTTAACAAGGGTTGGCTCCACTTTGCATCCCTGGGATCTTACAAGAGACTGAATCATAGTGGGTTCTCAGTTAATAAATCTTGAAGGGAGAAAGGAATAGAAGATAGAAAGACAGGGCTGGGGATGTGGCTCAAGCGGTAGCGCGCTCGCCTGGCATGCGTGCGGCCCGGGGTTCGATACTCAGCACCACATACCAACAAAGATGTTGTGTCCGCTGAGAACTAAAAATAAATAAATAAATAAATATTAAAAAAAAAAAAAAAAGAAAGAAAGACATAGGTAGCCTAGTTGAGCATGGCAAGCAGGGGTTTTGAAGCCCACAGAGCCAGATCAGCAACCTGACTGCTATGGGATCATAGATAAACTCTCGATCTTTCTATGCTCCATTTTCTCAGAGGTAAAGAAGGGTGACGTTGTGTAGCTTGTTCCATAAAGTTGTCTTGAGAAGCAGATGCAAGGATGTAAGGTGTCAAGCCCTTGGTATTTGATCAATAAATAGTTATCATTGTTATAAATGAATAGATGTCTCCAGAGAGGGATTCAAGGAATTTCCAGGAGAGGGGGGAATTCAACTTACCAGTGGGGTTCTTCATACACATGATGGAAAAGAATTTCAGCATGAGCCAGACAAAGGGAGAGGCAGAGTTTTATTTCAGGAGGTAGATACACATTCATGGGAGAATGTGGGCTGTCTCAAGAGTGAGAAGCAGCCCTAACTTGGGCTGAGGGTCCAATGTTTATAGAAGAGCTGTATTGAGATAGACTGGAGGTGGATCCAGGGTGCAGCTGCACAATTTGGCACTAGTTTTTCTATTCTAGGTGTTTCCCTCATTTTACAAGGGCATGAGGCCAAGGTTTACAACTGTATTTTCTGCATCTCAATCGCTTGAGGTTTCAAGATTTCACACCTCTCTCTCCTTATCCTAAATCCCTATCTCCCAACTATTAGTAAAATAATGGTAAAATGCCCCTACCCTGGGGCATGTAAGAAAGGTATAATTCCTTTTGGAATCTCTCTGTTATTCAGATGCACCCCACGCCTTGCCTACATCCCCCATTTTTTTTTTAACAAACTAAACTTTCTTCCTCCAAAATTCATATGTTGAAGCCCTAACCTCCAAGGTTACTATATCTGGAGAGAGACTTCAAGGAAATATAGTCCTGCGTTAGTATCTTCTGGGGGCTGGTTTTAGGATCCCTATGGATACCCAAATCCATGAATGCTCAAGTTCCTTATATAAAATGGTATTTGCATATAACCTATACCTATCCTCCTGTGAACTTTAAATCACCTCTAGAGGAATTTTACTATTAAACACCATGAAATTGCCAGGTAAGAATGTGTTACACTTTGTGGGATAGGGAATAATTACGAGACAAAGAGTCTGTATGTGCTCAGTACAGAGGCAACTTTTCCTTTTTTTCCCTAAATATTTTCCATCTGTGGCTGGTTGAGTACACAGTGAGGAACCTATAGATGCTGTGGAATGATTAAGTTAAAGGCTGTCATAAAGGTGAGGGCCTAATTCAATAGAACTGTTGTCTTTAGAAGAGAAAGAGGCATTGGACACACCTCTCTTTCTCATTCTCTCTTGTACAGAGGAAAGGTCATGTGAGGATTCAGCAAGAAGGTGGACATCAGCAAACCAGGAGGAGAGGCCTTGCTAGACACTCTATCAAAGTATCCTGATCATACTAATAAACATTTTAAGTCCCAATGACAATGCTTGGTCCCACACAATGTAACCAACTCTCCCCCACCTACACTCACCCTAAAATTTCTCCACCCACCATTGCATTCCTTACTCATTCTCTGATTTTCTATTAGTGCCATCTGAGCCTTTATTCTCTTTTTCCAGAATTTGGCTCTTCAAAGACTGTGATTACCTTTAATCAAACTATCTTCCAAATATAAATTAGTGTTCAACTTTTTTAAGTTTATAATTTCATGTGCTCGAGGGGCTAGTTCATTTTATAAATAAGGCCTTAGATGGTCAGAAAAATCACAGAGATTTAACACAGATTGGAAAGGCTTCAAGGAGGAGCTATTGCGTGTTAAGAACAGAAAGGAGTTTCATTGCTTTGGACACAGAGAATGTAGAAAATATATTTGTTTTGTGGCACCGTTTTAGTCAGTTTTTTTTTTTTTGGTCACTGTGACCAAAAGAACTGACAAGAACAATGTAAAGGAGGAAAAGTTTATTTGGCTCTCATGGTTTCAGGGGTCTCAGTCCATAGATGGCTAGCTCCATTGCTCTAGACCCAAGAAAAGACAGCACATCATGGAGGAAGGGTATGGTGGAGGGAAGAAGCTCAGGACATGACAATTAGGAAGCAGAGAGAGGGCTCTGCTCAACAAGGACAAAATATAAGCCTCAAAGGCACTTCCCCAGGGGACCCACCTTCTTTAGCCACAACCTACCTGCTTATGGTTACCACCCAGTTAATTGATTTATGTGGATTAACTTGTTAGATCAAGGCTCTCATAATCCTACCATTTTACCTCTGAACTTTCTTACATTGTCTCACACTTGAGTTTTTGGGGGACACCTCATATCTAAACCGTAATAGGCACCTAACCTATAAATGCTTATAATTCAGCTTTTAAAAGAGTAAATCCCTTTCATGACTCCATTTGGGTGAGGAGATATTCCAACTATTTATTGGTTGACAAACTGCCACATAGTTTAATGGTTCTAAATAAACAGTGATTATTTATTTCACCCATGAATCTACAGTCCGGACAGAATTTTGCAGGTACAGCATGTTTCTGTCCTATGCGATATCAGCAGATCAGCTTTATTGGTGGCTGGAGAATCTCCTTCCAAAGGGATGCCTTCACTTGGCTGGCAATTCTGGGAGCTCAGCCAGAATGTGGGCCTCAGTTCCTCTCCATATAGGTTTCTCCACAGGTGGCTTGGGCTTCCTCACAACATGGTAGCTATTTTCTGAGAGTGAGATCTTGAGAGTCAGTAAGGAAGTGGAAGCTGCCAGTCATTAAGGTCTGGATTCAGAAATTTGCACATCATCATTTTTGTCTTAGTCTACTGGCCAGGCTATCACGAAGTCCCGATTCTAGGGAAAGGGTATGCAGGATAAATATACCCTATTTCCTGATGGGAGGCATGCTGTATAACTTTGAGGCCATGTTTTAAATCTGGCACAGTAGATGGTATAAACCAGAAGTACCTCAACCTTGGTTCTATTTTAGAAGAATTTTGAAGTTAAAAATAAAAAAAAAAATCAATGTCTGTGACCACCTCAAGAGATTCTGATTTAATTGGGTTGGGAGAAGCCAAGTAATCTGTATTTCTTTCTTTCTTTCTTTCTTTCTTTCTTTCTTTCTTTCTTTCTTTCTTTCTTTCTTTCTTTCTTTCTTTCTTTCTTCTTCTTCTTCTTTTTTTTAATTCTAAGAGATTATGACAAGTATACAATCTCTAGGATAAAGTTTCTGTGTCCAAAAGATGATAAAAATGGGCATTAGTCTAAAGCAGTAAATGAGGCTCCTCCTACTATCTGGAACCTGTAGGAAGGAAACTAGGTTGGGAATTGAGTCAATTCAGGAATTTTCCAACACCACCCCCTACAAGATAAATTGCTTCCAAATGAGCATAAAGGAAAAACTTTTAAGTAAATAGACTTGCCATCATCATACATGCTTTTTCTCTTATTACATTATACCTGCAGTTTGTAAATATTAAAAAAAATCAATAATGCTGCCATATTGCCAATAATCTAATTTGTCTTTTTTTGACTGTGTGAAGCATGAGTAGGCGTCTGGCATCGTATTTCCAGACCTCAGAGAGTGATGTTAAACATTTATAGTGCACTTAATCATCTGTCAGAAATGTACAAAGGCATAATGTCTCATTAATAATTATTAAATCATTGAGTCACACAGAAGGAGATGTTCTTCTCTTTACTTACATAATGACCAATAACTACTAAAACGTGGGTCATTTGTGATGCACGACCGGCATGTCTGATGGTGGAAATCTGCTTGAGGAAATTAATAAGAAATCTTATTCAGAGATGGGCTTTTAGACAGGAAGAAAACATGCATATGGATTGTTGCAATATTCGTTCAGGGCAAATAGATGCTCCTCCCTGTTCAGAGTCAGGTTAAAATTCAGTCAGATAATTGCTAGGAGTGAAGAGATGTGAAAACAAATGATCTTATTTGCTTTCAGAGGTTAGATAACTCATCTTAAAATGCCCAGCTTGGGGCTTTTATTCATAGGTATATGTATCATTTTGTGCATAAAGAAGATACATATTTTGATTTGAAATGAGATCAGAATGGAAGGTGCCATTGGAATTTTTCAGGACTTGGGTTTTTATTTTCAATGCTGTTCATGAGGATATATATAAAATTTTATAGGAACACTTTATAAGAACAGGCAATGTTATTTTAGAAACATGTAATGCAAAAATTGAATTGTGTCTGTGCAGATTTTCCCTCCACCTCTAATATGCAGCCTCAAGAATTTGAAATTTTAGCCTTTAAAAAAATTACAGGATATCCTTGCGTTTATGGCAACTAACATGATATTAACTCTTCTGATTTTTCATTTTCAACCTTAAACTTTTTTCACTCTGGGCAAAGTCAAAGATTTACAACCTACACAGTGACAATTGCATGATCCAATCAAACAAAGGGGAGGCTCGAGTTTGTATAGTACTGTGATGGGTGTCCCATGCAGTTAGTCTTGCCTATCTGACATTCTGTGCCATCAGTATTCCTATAGTCACACTTTCAGAGTCTTTCCTATCTTTCTCATTATTGTATGAGGCTGGTCTTTGGTAAGACTACTAAATACACAATGTGACCTTCTGTTCTCATCCTCCCAGTTCTGGGCCAATAATCAGTCATTTATGGCTTCCTGCCATTGGCTGTCCCTCTACATGGTTTTAAAGCACAGCCTTGCCCACAGTTCTTGAAACCATCATGGGTTGAGTATTTGTTGGTTGTTACTTTTGGGGAATAATCATCAGACCATCTTGTTTGTGTTACTGTGGTTTGGGGAAGAGGACCATATTAAAAATGCATCTTAAAATTTGATTAAGATTGACTTTCATTTTAATTGGCTTGAACAGATTAATGAATTTGTGCCTTTACTTTGTCCAGAAAGGATTTAAATCCTGCATAATGATGCATTCATTTTTTTCGAAACATCATAAATACAAGTAGAAGAGGATATGAAAGAAAATTACTGGTGGAGATATAAAAAGGAGCCAGGAATAAGTCAATACAAAAATGCAGACCATACATAAAATCTGTCACTTTTATAATATGCAGGACTTGAGTTGCTCTGTATGTAATCTAGAAACAGAACAAAAAAGGGATATTTGATTGATTACACTACTCACAGTTCATGAAATTAAAAATAAAAATGCAACCCATTCTAAAGAGATGTACAATTCCAATTCATATTTTTTAGTTGTCAATGGATCTTTTATTTTATTTATTTATATGTGGTGCTGAGAATAAAACCCAGGGCCTCACACATGCCAGGCAAGCGCTCTACCATTGAACCACAACTCCAGCCCCCAATTCCAATTAAATTTTAAACATTCCTTTTGGGAGTCTCCTGATGAGAACACTATATAATAGCAGTATCTTCACCCATCTCAGCCCAGATACATGGGGTTCCATTAGGATGTCTCTTCTTCCTGGGTGGACCAATAAGTGTGACCCCCAACAGCCCACAGCCGTGAAATATTACATGAAAGAAGAGTGAAGAAGGGAGAAAGGGTGAAAAGATAGTCTTATCTGACAAATTTCTGTTGATATAGAGTAATCAGGGAATGGACATTAAGGTATCTGGATGAAAGGAAGGAAAAGATTTATGCACCCATTCAAACTTTTTTTTCTCCTATTAATTGATTTTTTTAAAAGTATTTTTAGTTGAGGATGGATACAATGCCTTTATTCTATTTATTTTTATGTGGTGCTGAGGATCGAACCCAGTGCCTCACATATGTGAGGCAAGCACTCTGCCACTGAGCTATGACCCCAGCCCCCAATTGAGTTTTTGACAAACATCAGAAGATGTGTAATGTTACACTTCCTGGCAGATACTTACAGTGTGTGTATGTTACATCTCCAATTAAGTTTGGAAAAAAAAGATTTTAACAGATCATGGCTGGGGGTAAAGTTGACTCAGCTTACAAAACTGAGGTGCTGAAAGGGAGATTTGCTGAGCTGATACCCATTCTACTTCTGCAGGGAGGTGAGGAGAAGGAATACTAGGTGTGTAGAAGCGGAGGACCGAATTAGAATTATGTCTTACCACATCTGAGCATTTTTCCAATTACTGTTGCAGGAACATGAGCATCAAAGAAGACAGCTGATGAATGATAATAGTCAAGGTGAGTCATTGCCAAAGGCAGAGGGAGTGAGGAAGTAGGATGGCTGATTTGTGCAGATTCTAAGATACATCTAAATGGAGCTTTCTGACAAAGCAATTGATCCATTCATCGGCTGATTCATGCGGTACCTATTCTTTGAGCACTAGCACGTGGTAAGCACCTCGCTCCATACTAGGGATGCTGAGAGGAAAAAACAAATGGTTTGATGGTCACTATTTTTTCATTCTCATCTTCCACAGGTAGACTGATATTCTTTTTGCTTTCCACAGATGTTTTGGAGCTCACGATTTGCTTTCCAGCTTCTCAGCGGCAATGACCTTCAAAGAGCAGGGAACGAGCCTTACTAATATGGTCATGTAAAAATTTCAGTGCTATGTTCTGGTAATACCAGAAGTTCTGGTGTCAAAGATAGCATCATTTTCATTCTCTGTTTTTTAAATTGAGTAATAAAACAACAGTTAGGAATTACTGTTAGCGAGACAGATATGAGAGAGTCATTTGAACTTCCTCAGTAGAGTAAGGGTTGAGGAGTAAGTTTTATGCTGAACGATTTTTGAGACCTAATTACTGAATCTGAATGGCTGTTTTTTAAATGTCAGTAATGGTAGGAAAAAAAAAAACCCTTTATTCTCAAGAACCAGCAGGGAATGAATAGTACAAAATGTTCTTGTTAAAATTCCCCTTTTCCTCTTAAAATAGATGATCAAAGACATCCTGGGTTGCCATCATTTGAGGAGATGTATACATTTACAAGGAATGGCATGTAGGAAGACTCATATCTTTACCATGACACAGAGAAATCCACAGAGTAAGGGCACGTTCAAGCTGGAAGGCAATGTCTAGCCCAAACTCTTCATTTTGCAGATGAAGCTTCTGTGTTCCAGCACAGGGTTGGGGGGTTACTTACAATGTCTCAAGGGTAATCACAGAGAAAGTACAGGTGCTCATTGACACACAATGGGGTCATGCATGACCCGATGAACCCAATGTATGCTGGAAATAACTAAGTTGAAAAGGGACTGAATGCACTTCACCTACTGAACATCAGACCTTAGCAACACGGCATGCTGTGGCGTGTGGGTTATTTCCCCTCTCGATCCCATGGCTGACTGGAAGCTGTGGCTTGCTTCTGCTGCCCAGCATCAAGACAGGGGTTCTTAACATGCATCACTAGCTTGGAAAATGATCCAGATTCTAAATTCAAAGTCATGTTTCTACTGAATGTGTGTCACTTTTGTACCACTGTAAAGTTGGAAAATCATGAAGTTGAATCATTGTAAGTTGGGGACCATCTGCATTGGGTTTTGGGATCCCCTTCTTCAAGCTAGTGTCCTGTCAATGTGTCTAGGAGGGTCCTGGCTGCCCCATTCCTCCTTGTTCCCAGAACATCCGCTGCGTTGTTTCTATAAGGTGCCTGGTGGCAGGAGATTGATGGTGATGGCTATGCTCTTTGCCAGTAGATATGATCTGTCCTATAATATCTAAGGGGAGTTTTGCTGGTGCTCTTTGGAAAAGTTTTCCCACCATAACAAGAAGTAGGTCCTTGGAAAGAGGCCTCTTTTGTAAATATCTTCTTTGCTTTCTTTTCTGATACTGTCACAGGAGGGGACAAGACTTGGAGCTGCGGCAGCTTTCTGTAAGAGGAAACTGTTAACAGGCATTGAAGTTGGCTGACTGACATCATCACCCTCCTGAGCAAACCTGGGCCTGACTACATCTTGCAGCCAGCTTAGCAGGATCTCCTTTGGTTTAAGTCAGTGGAAGGATGGCTGGTGTAAGAATAAACAAGTGGTCAGGGTGATTGTAGAACATCGAGTGAGAGGGAGCGCAGTAGGAGATGAGAGGAGGGAAGGGGAGGCCAAACCAGGAAGGGCTTTTAAGTTTTACTCTGTAGACAGGTTTGGTGGTCTTTGGAAGGTTCTGAGCAGAAGCATGCTGAATTCTGAATGATATGCAACTGCATCACTCTGCCTGATAGATTATGAATAGACTCTGGGAGGTAGGTCTGTGTTGAATTTTGATATACTTTTCTTTTCTCCTTCTCTTTCCCCCTCTAACAAATAAATTTGTAAGGCTAGACTGTGCTAGAATCTGAGGATAAGTGCTAAACATAATAAGTATAGCCTTAGCTCTCACAGCACTTATAAATAATGGGGATAGAGATAAGTAATCAAGCAAATGTAGCCTCATTTAACTGGGTCAGAGTAGAATGAATGAAAGTTACTGAATTCATCATCAAGAAAATGTCTGTGATTGTAAGCACCTCTAAATATACCACATGTTTAAGGTAGATAGGAGATATCATCTAAGGAAATTTTTACTGGGGCTTGGGCTGTAGCTCAGTGCAGAGCACTTGCCTAGTATATGTGAGGCACTGGTTCAATCCTAAAATAAATTAATGAACAAAGATATATAAAAAAGAAATTTTTACTTAAAATATTATTAAAATATTTTACATTCACCGATTTTTGTGATCCTATAACATCTTGTAGACTCTAGGCTCCATACTAGAACTGGGTAGCGCGGTATATGTGGCTCTAGATGTAGAGGGTTCTCTTATCAAGTGAGATGGCAACAGATAATCACACCATTATTATGCAGCTATAGGTTTGGGTAGTAGTGATAGATTTGGAGGTTTTTCAGAGAAGGGAGTTCCAGATGTTAATTGTTTAATCTAATTCCCAAACTTCATGGCTTCAAATGAGAATAGCCATTTATTGTCTCTAATGGTTCCTATGAGCCACGAATTCAGGAGCAGTCCTGGCTCAAGGTCCCTCTGAGGTCAGCCTCCGGAGGTGGCCAGGGTCACTGTGAAGTGCATTCACTCATGCCTGGTACCTGTGCTGGAAAGAAGTGCCCATGGTTAGGTGCTGGAGCGGCTGGGGCAGTTGGGAAACTTTGGATATTGTATTTGGTTTCCCCTCAGAATCTTTTCTGCTTGGTGGCTTCGTGGTCTGTGGAGTTCTCACATGGTGGTCCAGGACTCTAAAGCCTGAATTTCTAAAGAGGGCACAAAACATCAGCTGAGTTATCACGTTTTATAACAGAGCCTCAGACCTTGTGCAGCGTGTCTTTCACGCACTGTGCTGTGCTCAGGAAGCTGTCACAAAGTCTCCTTGAGATCAAAAGGTTCTTCCACCTCTTGATGAGGGCAATGGCAAGGCACTGTAACAGCAAATGGGACCAGAGATACTGCTGTGGTCATTTTTAGAAAGCAGTTTGCTACAGCAGCAGCAGGGCTCAATGCTTTCCTCAAGGAGAGTATGTGCAGGAGCAGCCTAGAAACCTCCACAGGGGAGCTGTGGCTTGGGTGGAGTTAGAGGATGGATAGGAGCTAACATTTTGGATTAGATAGAGAGAATATGTTTATTATTTTCATTTTTCTAGGTGGAGAAACAGACATAAATAAACAGTTGATAAAGACAACTGCAGTCTGAACTTTTGTAATGAAAACCCTGGAAATGGTTTCTAATCTCATGACCTTCAGCACAGCCCAGGAAAAGGCCAAGAGATAAGCACAGGGCACTTCCTCACCCCCAGTAGGCACAACAGAATCTCCAAGAGTGGACCTGAGGGCTTTTGTTTGTCAAAAGGAAGCAAACAGGAGAAGAAGCAAGAGTGCTGGATTAGATCTCACTGCTCCAGTTAATTATAGACCTTTGTGTTGAATTCTTTGATTCTAAAATCAATTGTTTTATGAACTGGAAATTCTTAACACAAAATTTTAGATACTCCCCATTCTAGGAATTGAATTTAATAGGGAAAGAAAAACTTTTCTTTTATAGAGTCAGTGGATTCAGGAGTTGCCAGATGCACCAATGGAATTAAATTAGTGACTCACTGCTTTCTCTGCTTGTTGGTTGTGTAGACCTTTGAAAATTATTAAATGAGGAGGATGCTCTCTTTCCTTATACATATTCAGGTTAATAACTGTTTACTGAAAACCTGCTACGTGCCAGACACTGTGTTGGGGGAAACAAAATATATAAGCCACAATATTTCCTCTGAAAGAGCTTACACATAATTAATTTGAACGACAAACAAGAAATGCTATGATGGGAAGCATGTATGCACCTATATGCTGGCATTGAAGGAAATTGGTTTGGGGGAAAGGGGTTGTCCCGCAGGAGCTGATGCTGGGCAGAATGAATAGGAGTTCCCCAGGTATAGCCGATGGAAAGCTGGCAAGATTAAAAAAATAATAATACTCTTTTGGAGTTTTCTGCAATCCAGTATTAACTGAGTTGGTAAAGATTGTGTATAAAATTCATTTTCTTTCCTAGTATGGTGTATTCCATTTGTTCATATTAGTAGGATTCCTTTAGCTAACATCTCTTTGTACCTTTGTGGATCAGACAGAACTAATCTGTTTTCTTATTTTGTTTAAAAATATAAACATATGACATGTATAACATTGACTATGTTTTAAATCCTCTTTCTACAATTTGTAGAGCTGGAGTTCCCACACTTTATCAACATTAACCTATCAAGTTAGATTTTGTTTTGTTTGCACGAAGTATTTATCCTTCAAGGACTAATAGCTTTGGCTGTACCAGGGGGATCTGATTCCACTATGAAATGTATTTCCATTTGCAGTCTCCTCTTCACACTGGAAGATTGTCAACATTTTGTTTAGCAGTAACTTCTCAGTTTCCAACATATTTGATTTGTGACCACAGGGGAAGAAGGATCAAGCATCTTCAGACAGAAATTTCAGGGCCTCAGCATATTTCTGGTCTGGGATGCTTTTGTGGATAACTCTCTGAGGTCTGTCCTATCTCAGATCTTTAAGTGTGCCGGGGTCATACCACATGTCACAGTAAGGCTGACTCATGAAAAAAAAAATAATACGGTCATAACTTGAATACTTGACCATAGGAAGATGTTTGTGTAAGTTACAGCACAGCTACACGATTGAACATGTTGCTGTGGTAAAAATGAATGAGGTAGCTCTGGATATTCTATCAGAGAAAGGTCTCTTGATGTGTTGTTGAATCAAAACAGTGAGCTGTGGAGTAATATATAGTACCATTTATGTGAAGGTTACTACCATAAAGCAGTACTGTGTATCTTTATGGGTAGCACATATATAAGTGTAAATGCAAGGACAGGTTCTGGAGAGAGAGAGGTAACAAATGTAATAGTGGTTATCTCTGCAGAAGACAGGATTGTAGGTGATGGCCCAATGGGACTTGGTCCCCATCTGTGAAAGTTAAGAATTTTTTGTTTTGTTTTGTTGTTGTTTATATGGAGATTGTACTAAGAGAATCCATGTAGATGTGACTACTCCAGGTGTTGATTCTGAGTCTGGGAGAACAGGGGTCAATGGCAGAAAGGTCATGGGAGCAGGGGATGAACCTTCTCAAAGGCTGGCTCTGCCCTCTTGGCTGTGTTAAGTTAGGGGAGTCACTCATCTCACCTGAACCCAGTTCTTTTGAGGGTTACATTCAATTATGATAAGAATTGACAGGTTTCACTAAAAACAAACAAACAAATACCCCTCTTTCTTCATGTTCTTATAATTGGGATCCTGCCTTTGTGGTCAGCTTCAGCATTGGCCTGGGTTTTTCATGGTTAGACACCCACTTGAAATGTCTTATTGATAGTTTTTTTTTTTAACTTAGTGTTTTGATCAACTCCATATGGACCTGGAGAACATTATGTTAAGGGAAATAAGTTCAGAAAGACAAACACTGTATGATCTCATGGTCTCATCTCATACCTCAGGTATGAGATATTCCTCCAAAGCTCCTGTGAATGTAGGAATCGTCAGAGGTGAAACGATTGGATTGTGAGATCTGTTACCTAATCAATCCATCCTACTTTGAATGGACTGAGTGGTAGCTGTAGGCTGGTGGGGCATGGCTGGAGGAAGTGTGTCACTGGGGTGTGCACTAAAATGGTTCTTCTTCCCTGTGGTCCCTTCCCTTTCCCTTTCTCTCTGCTTTCTGACTTCCATGAATGGAGCTATGCTTCTCCACCACACTCCTCCGCCATGACGTTCTGCCTCACTTGGGCCCAGACAATGGACTCAACCCCATGGACTAAACTTCTGGAAACATGAGCCAAAATAAACTTTCCCTCCTCTAAGTTGTTCTTGTCGGATATTTTGGTCACAGCGATGAAAAAATTGACTTACACATTTACTCATAAGTAGAGTCTAAAGCAGTTAATCTCATAGAAGTTGAGAGCACACTAGAGGACAGTGGAGGCCCAGGAGAGAAGAGGGGAGACTTTGGTTGAGAGAATCCCTTTTCTGGTGCACCACTACTTACAGAATTCTTTCTGTTCAGTTAATTCCTTCCCTGGGGTGAAAGTTGGGGGGGACTCACATCATTGGTATCATTTGTAATCTCATCCCTGATGAACACAAAGAGGAATTTTTTCAGTTCCTGGAATATACTGAGGCTTAATTCTCTTGTGGCCGTTCTCCTCCTGAAGTCGTTCTTTGTGTGGAAGAACACGTTGTGTGGGAGATTCTTTGGTAAATCAATAGGAATTTTGCCTGAGAGCAAGCAGTAAAGGGAAAGGCAGGCAGTGACTGCAGATTCATGCAAAGCAGTCATGTTTTTCTGGGGTAGCAGGACCACTGTCCTCCAGGGAAGACGCTCCCAAGGTATTACCTGGTGGTTCCATGAGGGTCTGTGAGGGACAAGAAACATTAGTTCTTTATACATATTTTGGTTTTTAACCGAATCCTTTCCCTGTTGCGTCTTCCAGGAAGGTGGGAAATACTGCTTTCTAAATGCCTTTTGTTTCCTACCCACAGTGTGGTTTTGTTGCATTTGGTTGATTGGAAGAAGGTCTTTAAAACCCCAGTGTCTTCTTGTCCTTATTTCTTGCTAATAATATTAGAAATGTAGACTTCCTATTGTTGATGGAGATAAAGGCTTTTTATCATATGTCCTCGGAGAAATAAGCACTTATTCCAAAGAGGTGTCTACAGGGACGGCAGAAAAAGGATCAGCTCCACACCCACGAGTGCTTCAGGCAGCTGTTGAAGGGCGAGAGTCTAGATTCTGACCTCTTGGCTTTGGAAGCATCATTTCCTTCCTCATTTCTTGCCCCATTGTCTGAAATTTTTACCATAGACGAGCAACTTGTGCACGTTGATACAGCAGGAGTGGGAGCCGTTTATTGTAGGACAGGAAGGGTATTTATACATTCCACACAGCTTATCTTAATTAACATAAACTAGATACAGCAGTCAACCAATAAGGAATCTCCACACTTAATGGCTCGCTGGCGTTACTTCACAAACCACTCCCTCTGGCAAAATGCCAGGCGCCATCCAGACTTGTTTACAGACCTTAACAGGCTGTTGCAGGAACTGCAAGCTGTCTAGGAAGGAGAAGTGCTCAAGTCAGGGATTCTCAAATATATTTTGTGTAACACTGCCCCCCCCCCCAAAAAAAAAAAGTTATTATTGGGGTGGGGAAGCCTAGCGGACATGGGAACATGACATTAACTGTACCCTATCACTTACTATAAATCTGTACAGTAAAGGTTGGAGATGTTCTTGAGTAAGTTGTTTATGCTTGTTTAACCTAGTGCTGTCCATGATACTTGATTGTCATGCAGACTCTCTTGTTGTCTTGAGGAGTGAGTTTTCTTAGGATATTTTGGGTTGTTAGTTGACACTTACTAACAACCTAGTGGAATTCATTTTTATTTTCCTCGCTCGCCCTAGGAAGTTTCCGAGAGTTTAGGACAAGGAAGGCAAAGCATTAAGAAAGATGCAAGGGGCTGGGGTTGTGGCTCAGCGGTAGAGCGCTTGCCTAGCACGTGTGAGGCCCTGGGTTTGATCCTCAGCACCACATAAAAGTAAACAAGTAAAATAAAGGTATTGTGTCCAACTACAACTAAAAAATAATTATTAAAAAAAAAAGATGGGCTGGGATTGTGGCTCAGAGGTAGAGCGCTCGCGTAGCACAGGCGGGACCCGGGTTCGATTCTCAGCACCACATAAAAATAAAGGCATTGTGTTGTGTCCATCTACAAAAAAAAAAAAAGCAAGCCCTGGAGTTTGCTCTGAAGGAAGTGTGTGTTCTCTGTGTCCAAAGGCAAGTCTAGTGTGCCCCCTGTTAACTGATCAGCAGGAAGGGAACCTCATGATGTGATCCCTTTTAGAACTGGCCCAACATGACCATTTTTATTATTCGTATTAACATTAAGAAAATTGTGTTCAGCTATGAGCAATGGCTAAGCTGTTTCAGAGTCTGCTAGCAAGCTGTGGATATTTATGCCACTTACGTGGAAAAAATTTCAAATGGCGTTACACAGCAAACCAAACTTCCTTTCTCTCCCCTTCCCTTCCTTCTCTCTTTTTCTTTCTTTCTTTCTCTCTCTCTCCTTCTCACCCCTTCTTTAATTTTTTTCTTTTTTCAAAAAGTTCACTGTCTTTTTCATGCCAGGCCCCGTCTTTGCTTCGGAGTTAAGCCCTTCCATCACTATCTCAATTAACCAGCGGTAAACAGCACAACGTCACTTCCGAACTTTGCTATCCCTTGGACTTAGATCCTTTAAAGTTGGATACGTTGACACATTCCCCCCCCGCACTGCCCCCCTCCACTTCCTTAAGTAAAATAGAGGCAGTAGACATAATGACTAAGACACTAGGTCTGGCATCATAGAGACCATTCAAGTCCTGACTCCACTGTAATGCACCCTATATCCTGACTGATCCAGCCTCCTGACCCTTTGTCTAACTCCATTAGGGAAGGTATAAATGCTAAAAGCTAAAGCCCCTAGAGCTGGCAGTGTGATGTTACTTTGGTAAACGAGTTGTTACTTTTTGACATTATTTAAAAATAGGTGGGGACCAGGGTCTAGGAGATGTACTCATTCCATATGGGGTGCTGACTGCATTACTGTTTTTCCATTAGAACCATTTCTTCTGTCTCAATGGGCATGCTTCAGAATTTGTGATCTTTTTTGCTAAAATGCTATTGAAACTTTCCTCCCATGCTCTCCCTGCTTCCTGCTGTCATGAACTGAGAAGTTTTCCTGAGCCACGCCCTTCCGTTATGATTTTCTGTCTCACCTTCAGCCCAGAGCTATGCAGTTGGCTGACCGTGGACTGAACCTCTGAAACTGTGAGATGAAATAAAAATTTCCTATTAAAAAAAAATAAAGAAAAAGAAAAAAGAAACTTTGCTTCCTACACAGTAAAATTTAGCATAAGTTGAGGTCCACATACAAGTCTTTGAGACTAAAGCATCAAAAGGATTTTGGAAGGAGGTGTTTTCAGCCATGTGCCTAGAGCTGCCCAATTCCAGGTTGGGCTGGGTCAGGACTGAGTATGACCTAGGGAACGAGGGTCCTAGAATTGGCGGGGGGGCAGTAAAGTTGTCATGGATCATGAGGGTGAGGGTCTAGAGGAAGCAAAGCTATACCTGAAGAAGTAGGCCACAGGTCAAGGCTGAAGAACAGAGTGACATTGCAGAATAGCAAGGTTGACACACTGCAGAATAAACCTAGAGAGGTATGGGGTGGAGAAGGCATGTGGCAACCGTGCATGGCTGTCCTGTTCTGAAGGGGCTCTTGAGGGCTGTGTTGAGTGAGCTGTGCCCCGGCTCAGGAGAGGCATGTTGCAGTAAGGATGGCACCAATACTGTAAACTCTGCCTCATCCAGGTAGATTGTTATCCTGGAACATCTACTGAAAGATTTTCCTAGTTGGTCTCAGTTCATTGACAGCACACAGATGTATTGTCCTGTCTTCTTTCCTGTTTCCCTCTATTTCTTTTTCTAGCTCTGCAGAAGCTGGTGCCTTTGCATGTACCTTGGCCCTACTCCCACCCCCTCTAGGCATTTAAATGATCTTTTTATCATCCCAGTCCAGAGTGTGTCTCCTTAACCCTCTGCCAAAGATCACTCAGTGAATGAAGCCAAATGCGGTGGCTTTCGAGCTCTGTTGATTCCTAATGTCGGAGCGATTGTCTGAGCACAATGTATTGAGTGTTTTCCTTGTCATTGGGCCATAAAGGCAGCTTGTCCCTGGCTTCAGTAGAAAGTTGGCATTTGTAGGTTGATGACTGGCTTCAGGTTTTTTTTTTTTCCCCCTTTACCATAAGGCAAGATCCTGGATACTTTTAAAGATTAAGAGAAGAGGGCTTTAATTATTTTTCATATTCACACTGTGGGCCTGTGGTCTGTGTTCTACATAAATATGTCTTATTGAAGACTGTCGGATATATAATTCAAATTTGGAACCATCACTGTGGGAAAGCCATGAGGGTGTGTGCATTTTGGGAACAGATTAGAATAGTGAGTGTCTTTACCTGTTGAACTAGGTTTTATTTTGCACCTTCCTTTTTGGCGTTTGCCCTCTGTTTTCAGAGCCTCTGTGTGCACGTGTAAAGTGAGGCACACAAGGTGCTCAGGTTGTGCAATGCAAAAGGGTGACTCCTCTCAAAGGGCTGTGTTATGAAGATGGACCCTAAGTTATGATAGTTTCACTTACAATGTTTTCTACTTTACAATGGTGCAAAAGTGATATGCACGCAGTAGAAACACTGTACTTCGAGTTTTGAATTTTGAAGGTTTCCCTGGGCTTGTACTATGCAGAATGATTTTTTTGGGGGTGGTGGTGGTACTGGGGATTCCATCCAGGGCCTTGCACATGCTGGGCAAGTGCTCTACCACTGAGCTATATTTCCATCCTACTTAGAAACAGGGTCTCACTAAGTTGCTTAGCTGGCTTCCAGCTTGCTATCATCCTGCCTCAGCCTCCTGAGTAGCTGGCATCGTAGGCATGTGTCAGCACACTTGCCTTACAGAATGATACCTTTTAATGATTCTGGGTACAGCCATGAGCCTCAGCTTCCAGTTAGTCCCTCTATCATGAGGAGCGTGAACTGATACTCTGCAGTGTACCGTGTTGCTGAGCTAGGATGTTTGATAGGGTAGATGTACTAAAGGCATCTTTGACTTGTGGTATTTTCAACTCACAATGGATATATTGGGACATAACTCCATCGAAAGTCAGGAATCATCTCCATTATATACATTCTGGCTTTACGTACTTATTTTTAAAGCAATTCTGGTAGATGGCGGGACGTTTTAACAAACATGAAAATTTCCTGACAGAGGGCAGTGATGTGTCTTGAAGAAGGGGTACATTTTTTTTTTCTCATTTGTACAGATGGCCCAAATAAACTGTTTTAGGAAGCTTGAGACTGAAGAATTTTCCTTGCATGAGTATATGAAGGCTGGCAAGTGTTTATATGGCCCTACCCAGGTGTGATCAGGAGGTGGAAGACCATGGTGGCTATAGAGAGAGGGGCTTTTAATGGGAGGTGAGGAGGCAGCACTGGCTTGACTACTTTCTCCCCCAAGAAACTGGAGAGGCCTTCTCCATCACCAGGAAGGGATAGGGAAGGCAGGGTGAGCTCCATGAGAATGAGACCCAAGCCTGAACTGTCCCTAGTACCCAGGTGGAATGGTAGCTTCACTGAGCCAAGGGAGAAAGAACCTACGTGGAAACCTTGGCAGAAGATCTCGGAGAGGCCCAGGTTGGCATATGCCAGAGAACATTCCTTTTTCTAAACAGGTCTTGCGACTTGGACACTGAGCATCTTAGCAGGGACCAAAAGGGATGTCAGGGCATCCTCAAAGTTCCTGGATCCTGTAAGCCATTCCCTCTTCCCTAGGACTCTGTACAAACACCTGTGCCTAAGTGTCTCACCACATCATCTGACATATGAATAAAGCAATGTGAGATCTCTTGTATCCACATCCAGCTGAGCAACTGCATATATTCTCTATATCTGAGAACAGATGATGTGTTTAGCTCAGAATCACAATATTTCCAAAGCAGGTCTCTTGTGCCAGTCACTGGAAGCAAGTGTGACTTAGATAAAAATCTGTCTTCAGCATCTTTTCATTTTCTTTCAAACACACCCTTTATTATTCTTTTTCATCCACTTTTTTACTACAGGGATCCAGCAGCCCTCTGGTACCTTGCTGGCTGCCCCAGGTCCCTCTTCTTACAGGAGGAACCTCATGTTCTCTACTCTGCCATACTCCTAACCCTACCCAAGGATGATTCCAGCAACATCCCTTCCCAACCTGCCCTCTGGTTACAAATCCAGGTGATGCATTAATGACTTATGGTGAATTAATAGGTTATCTTACTTTCAAAGACAAAAAAACAAGTCTGAGACCAAATTAGCAAAGCCTGTATATTTATAAGCCTGCAGCTTGGAAAGGAGCCATCTGCTGTCACTTTGTTTTCAGCAGGGATTTGAAGGGCCTTGAAAGGTTTTAGAATAAAAAAAGAGGAAGTCTTCAGGTAGTCTCTGATTGGTGAGTATTCAATTAGTGGGACTTTCTGATTGGTCTGTGAGTATGTTTGGTCTTCATAGTCTTTAATTGGTTCATTATCCTTTTTTATCTGACTGGGGAATTTTCAGCCTAGGCTGACTTTGAAAATCTTTTCTACCTTTTCAGGATTATCTTAGGATGTATTTTAAGTCCTGAGGGCAGAGTGGGATAACTGAGCCTGACAGAGACCAGGCAGGGCTTCTTTCCTTTGTGCATGAATGTGTTCTTTTTATTTCCAAGAATGCAATTTCTCCAGAAATAGTTTGTCACTAGTGGAATTCTGTCCTTCCTTCTGTACTATTTTTAATAGCAACAGTAGGAGCAATGACAAAAATAAGGGAAATTAAAAAAATCTACTGTTTACTGAGTACTTACTAAGCACAGACACTAACAATTACATGTAATGATTTCCATTTTAATAGGGTAGAAATTGAACTGACCAAGGGTCTCCAGCTGTCATCCATGAGAGTCAGAACTGAGATCTGTGCTGGTGTGGTTCTGAATGCCATGATCTTTTCATTGCACTATTTCCTCATTGTCTAGTTGGGTAAGGGGTTTCATTAGCATCTTCTAAGTCACACCTCCTACTTGAGTTGAACAGAGTACCTCTAGCTGTGCATGTAGAAACTGTATATTCTGGGGATCAGCATTATTCTTCAATTTCAGCTGGGATTATGTTAGAGAAAATGGCCAAGGGCCACTAGGAGGAGGTGAGGGTTCCCTACAAAGCTCTAGAGTCTGGAAGGGACAAGGAGACTATTGCAACCCCTGTTTTTAAGTATGTTTGCTACTGGAATCTGCTACCAATACCTTATGTCCTTAGGCAGAAGTTAAATAAAAATGTTTTAAGACTTTTGAAAGAAAATAAAATGGCAGTAGTGTTGAGTACTGAAGTCCCAGACTCTTACTCCTTTAATATACAATTGAGTGCTTTTCTTCTCAAATTTTCTGCTCAGTCACATGACTCCCCGTAGTCCTCTTGTGGACTTATTGCCTCAGTAATTTGACATTAAGATAGGATAGTAGGAAATTTCACTGAAACAGCCTCTCGGGAGTGGGAAGAAATGACAGCAACCATCCAAGAAAAGGTAATGTTCTCTTTAAGTGTGTATCTGATAGGACTTTATTGTACTTTGTGGCATGTTATAAAAATCCCTTTTTCTGCCCTCTCATCTTAGGGTTGGGACATCCTAAGGTTCCAAGCATAAAAGCCTTCCCCTAGGGCTCCCTTTCCAGCCGTCTTAACTTGCATACTTGGCAGGAGATAGGGATAGACATTGGAGGATATTTTCCAGATGTCCTGGCTTCTCCTTCACCACCAGGATGATTCTATCTGCAAATGGGGTATATCATTAATACTTGAATACCACCCAAGGAGACTGGTTTTGGTTACAGCTCAGTAAGGGGCCCCTCTGGGTGGAACAGGGGAACTGGAATCGGGTGTTCAATCAGTGGAGGGTTTTAGTTACCGAATAATTAGAAGTTCTTGCTACCCCCACTCAGATGCCTAATGAATGCGAATGGGTGACAGGAGACCAATAAACAGATGTCTCTGTTGTTTGTGAGTTTTATTGTGGAGGAGAAAAAAGGTTATCGTGTAAGTTGGAACTGAAAACCCATACAAATTATGTGTTCCTTTTTAATCACTGACAATCAATTAATATTCTTTCCCCAGTGTTTTGCTCTGTCCTTTTGCAATCCCCTCCCTAGAGCTTGTGAGTCATACTGGGAAGGTGTTAAATGATAGTCCTTCTTGAAGCATGGCCACTCTCAGCCTCTTAGTCATGAGCCATAATCTGAACGATGCTGGAAGTGTTCACATCCAATCACTCTCTTGTTTCTCTGGCCATCTGTGCTAGAGAAGGGGGAACTCATGGCTACATTGAAAGCTGCTTGGAGGTTCTTAACTTAGAGAGCTGAGCTTTCCTCACTCCTTCAAAGTGCTCAGAGCCCTTCTGTATTTACCTGAGATTTCCCGACCACTAAGATTTAAATGAAACTAGTTCTGATCCCATCCACAAGTTAGAGGGACTATCATCTCACTACTTGCCTCTCTAGGGATTCTGGGCAGGGTGTCTTACATTTCTATGTAACTGCACATATGTGACTGCCCATATGGTGCGACGCTAAATCATGTTCAACCAGAGAAATGAAAAATTGTGCTGCAGTGGTGTACAATGAATGAAAATGCATTCTGCTCTCATATATACCTAATTAAAATAAATAGATAAATTAATTTAAAAATATTTAATTAGAATAATTTTAAATTTATTTTTATTTTATGATTATTTACAATCGAACTATAATAATTCCATATATCCATGGGGTACAAGACAATCTGAATACATATTGCTTAAAAGAAGATGTCCAGATGTCCAAGTGTATTAAAAAAATGTGAATCATTGCTAATCAGCAGGGAAGTACAAATCAGAACCACATCAAAATGTGGCCTGACCCTGGTTGGAGTGGGGAGGTTATATATGAGCTGGCTGCCTTTGGTGCCAGGCCTCTGCTCTCCTGGGGTGATTCAGTTTACAGAGGGGCTGCCACGTCAGCCCTTTTCTTGCTCCACAGCCTCTTCTCTGGACCCTCATCTGAAGGCCCTCATGTGATAACTGACTATATTAATCTGCTCAGCCTGCCATGCCAAAGGAACAACAGGAATTTATTTTCTTAGTTTCAGAGGCTGGAAGCCCAAGATGAATGTGTCAGCAGGGTTGGTTTCTCCTGAGGGCTCCCTCTTTGGCTTGTAGAGGGTTTATCTTTTCCCTGTGCCTTCACATGGTCTTCTGTGTGTGTCTGTGTCTTGTTATCATAAGGTCACCAGTCATGTTGCATAAGAACCACTGAAAAACCTCACTTGACCTTAATTACCTCTGTAAAGATACTGTTTCCAACTATAGCCACATTCTAAAGTACGAGGGATTAGATTAGTTGGGTGAGTGGTCACAATTAAACCCATAGTATTAACTCTAGTGTAGATTTAGGAAGATAGAAGGGGTTGATATGAAGGTAAGTTATAACCTTTTCACCCTTTTTACCACCTCATACTCCAGCTTCCCACCCTATCACTTGGCATTTCTCACTCCTTTTTCTGGTTCCTTTTTATCTTGTTTCTTTCTCATCCCCTCTCTGCTCCCATCCACTTCCCACTAGGGAACAATAAAAAGAACAAAAAGCCCACAGCATTCTGCTCACTGCCATGTCTCTGTACATCTCAAGTCTCACAAAGGTGTTCGCAGCTCAGCGGGCCATAGCAATGGCCTCAGCCTTCCTCCCTCTCCCTGATGTCTGCCGAAAGGGAAAAGGAGCAGTAGAGAGATTTTATTCATTACTGATGTAGTTTATGACTCTCCATCTGGCCCCCTCTGTAGAAGGCAGAAACTCTACAATCAACTTTAGTTTGGTCGGTGTTCTGTCTTGATTACTCATGTTTCCCTGCACCCCAAGTCTTATGCAATTGAGCTAAGTAGGCTTCTTTTGCTCTAAAATGCATCTATTATGGTGGTTGTCTAAGTGTTGTTTCTGGACTAACAGTGCTATCTAGGAACTTGCTAGGGATGCAAATTCTCAGATTGTACCCCTGACCTATTGAATTAAACTCTAGGGTGGTGTGAGGCCCAATAGTTTGTGATTTAACACCTCCAAGGGGATTTTGATGTACCCTCAAGTTTGAAAACCACTGAACTAACAGATGGGCTTAACAGACATTCTGGAACAAAATACTGACCACCAACAAATCAGTAACTAATCACAGTGTGCAAACTACTATGCTCTTCCTACAGAAGAGAGTTATATAGAAGCCCACGGTCTTTCAAGTTGCATCAAATGAGGTTGAGAAGAAAGGTGTGAAGGAGATGAATTCACCATGCAGTTTTTAGTTTCTTCACTAAACTTGCTTGCAAATCTCTGCTGAACTTAAAATAATAAGAAATATTTACCATATCATTGGCCTACCATTGGCTCTCATAGAAAAGTCATTGTGAACTTTAAATTTTAGCATGTGGTCTCAAATATCATTTTAACTTTCCATATTCTTTACTTTCTTTAGTAATGCTGTTTCAGATATTTTTTTTCTTAATGACCATTAAGTGTTCATTATATGTAATTCCCAAAGTTTCAAAGAAACTTTCTACTAGCCTGAAAAATTATTATGCGATTATAAAAAAAATGTGTGTCTTTTATGCTCAGCATAAATGTTTTTTCACAGGTCAAAAGTGCCCTGATTGGCCAGGCACGGTGGTGCACACCTGTAATCCCAGTGGCTAAGGAGGTTGAGACAGGAGAATCGCAAGTTCAAAAGCCAGCCTCAGCAAAAAATGAAGCACTAAGCAACTCAGTGAGACCCTGTCTCTAAATAAAATACAAAATAGGGCTGGGGATGTGGCTCATTGGAAAGTACCCCTGAGTTCAATACTCAGTACCTCCTCAAAAAATTGCCGTGATCCTCATTTTAAGCTACGTTCCAGGGTGTGTCACATGATGTGAGCTAGTCAATCCATGAGTTCCATCTTCCTAGCTTGGTGATTCACTCAGGAATAGACCCAGAACCCAAGTCAGGTTTGTTGAGGTTAATAAAGTCCTACATAGGGATTATGGGTGTGGTATTATGGGAAGTGGATTCTCTCTCTTCTTGGGTATTAAATGTTATATCAACGGGAATGTAAACTGCATCTTGAGTATGAAGCTATAGAAGAGCAAGTAGAGTTTAGAGATCATTCCTGCCAATAATGTTTAGGTTCTGAAACAGGCCCCAAGTTAATAAAAATTTACCTATAGACTTTAAATTCTTTTTTTTAAACTTTAATTGGATGGATCAAGTTATCTGTAATTTGCAACTATTACGAATCCTGGCCTTACTTCTTAGTATGCGTTTTGGCTTGTCAGAATCATAGTTTATTACCCGGAAGGAAACAAATAGATTATCTAGTTCAGATATTAGCAAGCTATTTCTTAAAGGGATAGATCATAAATATTTTAGGCCTTTTGTGCCAGATAGTCATTATTGTAATGATTCAACTATACCATATACGAAGAAAGCAGCTATACACAATATACAAAAAAATGAGCATGGTCTTGTTCTAATAAAATTTTATTTATAAAATAGGCAGTTAACCCATGGGCTGTAGTTTATCAATATTGATCTGACTGAATTCTTCTCTCCCCAGTGAGAAAATCTAGGTCTATAGAAGTCAAGTGACCTGCCAATAATGAACTATTCAGTTCCTGGTCAAGCTGAGAGAAAGTCCCTAACTTCTGACTTTTCTAGTACTCCATGTTGTTACTCCTAAACCTCATATATCTTGATGTATGTTAAAAATTGAGCAAGCCTGTGATAATGCAAAGGCATTGTCTATAATCCTGAAGCTTCTGCTCATGAAGCTGGATGATATAAAACACGAATTAGGTCCAGGTAGTTTGGAACAGGTGGACCAACCATTTGGAGATTGCTGAATGTTCATTTCTGCTTACCAGAGAGATTTATAGCAACAGGTAAGCCCTCTTAATGGGCAGGTTAAACTCTAAGCATTTTTTTTGGCCAAAATTATTTTCATATAGTGAGAGTAATTGCATCTCTGTATCAACTTTTAATTGGTAATGACAGAATAAGAACCATGTCACCATCTACCTCATCAATTCCAAGCATCCACTTTTTTTTTTTTTTTTTTTTGGTCTTTATTTTTATTCTAAATCCTCTCTTCCAATGCCTGTTCTTCAATTCCTTTTTTATAGATTGCATTTTCCATGAACCCTCCATTATTGATCTAGTTAATTCTTTCTCAGATCTCTCTGCATATATTGGGGCACATAATAACATTTGCATGTTCTTTTGTATAGTTTCTTCACTCGTGTGTATGTGAGTACTTGCATGAAGGATTTCTTCCCAAATGGAGATCTGGAATGTTGGCTTCCATTTCCTTAGTTTTCCTCTCCTGGAACAGTGCTCTAGTTGTGAGAGTGGCTTTGTAAAAGCTATCTGACAACTCACTGGTCCTTGGTGTGCATGTGAAACAGGGTAGTGAGCATAAAGTGATGACTTAGACACCTGCTGAGATTCTGCTTCTGAATAGGAATGAGAGGATGTTAGATGGCACAACACTGGAATGATTGTGGTCCTTGCTCTGGAGTAGTATGATGGATTTCAAACAGAAAGTACCCATGGTATCACCACCGCCTTTAGAAAAGCTGACTCCTCAAATATAACACAGCTTCTAAGGAGAAATTTGTTCAGTTCATTTGTAGAGACAGAATGATGCAATATTATGCAACAACTCCTCAGATAAGTAAGGGAAGTTTGCTTCCAAACATTTGCAGGTGTATGAAATGTGAGTTGGTTATTTTGAAAAGGTCAAAACAAATTCTCAGAGTGCCCCATGATTCCTCTCATAGAATCTAAAGCAAGAAGTCAGCCTTTACACAGAAGGTGTGGACTGGTCAATTTAGGGTCCACAAAAGGACCCAGAACCCAGAAAAATATAGTCCACACCAGAACTTTTCCATTAGACATACTGGTTTTATAAATAATTTGGCAAATAGTTAATGATTAGAATATAACAATAATATTATTACTAGCTCCTTGATTTGAATGAAATGAAGAAGGATTTCAGAAGCCATTGTTCTTTGTGATCCATTAGATATTCATGTTAGAGTAAATTGTATTTGTTTTGCCAAAATATTGGACCATACATTATATAAATTCTATTATAGCCTTTTAGAATCATTTATCAATGAAGATATCTAGACATTCTATATCTGACTACATTCGGGTGCCTTGATTAGGTGGTTTTTACCTGATTTTTTTTTTTATAGTCATGGTTTTGGTATCTAAAGTATAGATAAGCTTCTCGTAGAATTCTGTCTTAACAAGACGTATTTCTGCCAGGGCCTACTATCCATTATACTAGCACATAAACAGACCACTATCTTGACATAGATTTTCATGGCTTCTATGGAAAAGTTCCTGTTGACAATCTTTACTGCTGAAGAGTTATGTCTTGTGTCCATGGAAGGCTAGGGAACAATTCTTCCCGTTCCAGTCATTCAGCCCCAAATAACATCATTCAGTTCTTTACATTTCTAAAAAAAAATCCTTTATTTCAGTTGGGATTGAGAAAGTGAGATACACTTTTTCCATGAATTTAGCCTTTGGGGTGCATTAATCCGGGTAATGAATTGCTCCAGAAGCCTGGCCCTGAGGAAAGTGCAGTCTTGGTTCCTTTTGCTTCTTTGCCAGCCAATGTTATGCTCATGTTGGAATTAGACACTCCATGTCCACCTCATCAACAATGTGGCACCACATTCTAGGTCACCTTCTTGGGAAAACTGTTTTTCCCCCTGGGGGGTGTGCAACATCAGTGGAGTGGCTACTGTGTGCCAGACATCATATTTGATATTCACAGCAAGCCTGTGAGATAGGTTTTCTTAAATTTGATTTACAAATGAAGATACTCAGGCTCAGAAATTTCAGTTAACTTGTTCAACTCAGTCTGCTTTGGAATCCTTTGCTTTTCCTAATATACCCTAAAACTCTATTTTTCATGCACAACACAACAAAATTGGTGTAGACTACTGTCCATTTATTTTTGAATCATGCTTCCTCTTTTCCAAGTCCACGGTGCTCAGATGTTAGTGCTAAGATTTTTCTGCTCAGGTGTTGATGTCTCATTTTACCTCTCCCAGGTATATTGTGTTTTAGGCATTCACATTCACCTAATTAATAAATATTTGCTAAAGCTGGGCACTGTGGTGCATGCCTGTAATCCCAGAGGCTCGAGAGGCTGAGGCAGGAGTATCTCAAGTTCAAAGCCAGCCTCAGCAATTTTGTGAGGCCCCAAGTAATTTAGTGAGACCTTGCCTCAAAATAAAATAAAATAAAGAGGGATGGAGCTGTTGTTCAGTGGTTAAGCACCCTTGCATTCAATCACAGTACCATTTTTTTTTTCTCAGTTAATGTTTACATATTTATAGACCAGCAGCATAGCATGGCTATTGGGTGCCAGTCTATGGTGGCAAATTATCTGGGTGTTTGTAGGCTGTAATTCCAAAAAAAATACAACCAAATGTTGAAATCCTGAAAAATCAAAATTCCTGAAGTCTAAAATTTTTAAAGATCAAAATCCTGAAATTAAAAATTAAAATTATTTCAAGGACACTTATTTATACTTTAAAAAGGGGATTTATTTGAACATACAAAATCATGACAGAACACTTCACAGATCTCTGCACAATAAAATAGGCAATGATAATATGCATATTATTGCAAGCATAAACACCCAGGTATACTAGTGATAACTACATGGGTGTAATGGTAATGAGCAGACAAACTCTACTCGTAAGAACTAATAAAGCAAATTGTGTGAACATACATCCATGTCCCTATCGTTGGTAATTGTGTGAACTCTAGCTTTACAACTTCAGGCATCTGAAAAACAGACAAACTCTTTTGATAAGATTGCTCAAAAACAGTGATGGGTCGCAATCACACATGCAGTGTCCCAAGGACCCAAGATCTCAAGAAATTTCACAAATGCAATTGTACAAAAATAACATCTCTTCATATTTTGAGGAAGTCTCAATGTTTTTATGACCATACACAATATTTACACATGAAGTGAGATTCTCTTAACCCTTAAAGTATTAACCCTTAATAACTTCAGTGCCTTATTTAACAGCATCATTGTTAGGAGACCTGATAAGGGTTCAGACATGTTCTTAGAGAGGGAGGGAGCCTCCCATGCTGAGTCATATAGATCTCTAATGATGAGATTGTGGATACTCCAGACAAGGTTTGACGACAATAAAGAAATAAAATGAAACAACTAAAATGGACTGAGCACTTCTTATATGCCAGGCTCTAAACTAAGAGCTTTATGTGGATTATCTCATGTAATCCTCAACAACTCAATGAGGAGTCATTATCTGCATTTTATAAGAGGGAACCAGAGGGCAGAGTTTGACACTGCAGTTTGACTGCAGAGCCCACCTGTACTGAACCTCAGGTTCTTGCTGGGGTGTTCGCCTTTGCTGCCAAACCAGCATTCCTATATGGCTGTCTGTTAGAATCTGTCAGCCTCCCTTTACATACTGTGGCCTCATAGTCTTTATTAGTTCATGGTGATGCGATGTTGGCTAGAAATAGACATTTTTGTTTTAACTTGTGGGATTCATGTTTTAGCAGCTTGGTTTGGATGAGCCGTGGGATACCCAACAGAAACTGCTGTTTGTGAAAGCGATGTGCAGGGGTAGGAAGTACACGGAATTTGGCCAAATGTGAATATTGTATTTTTCCAGATAATTAACTATGGCAGCTTGTAAGTAAAATATTTGCCAGTGCTCATGAACATCACCCAGTGTAATGTTATCTTTTGATTAAACAACATATGTTCTCTAATAATTGCATATGTATGAGGGATAAAGAGAAAGGTGCCAAGATGCTCATTATTCTGAATTTCTCAGGTTGGGTGGGCGTCAGCCAGAATCTTACGTATTTCAGGGTTTTTGAGAAAGAAAGTGAGTCTAGGATTCTACTGATTACACATTGTTGTTTTTCTAAATATAGCTACAAACTACATTGTTAATAATGTTAGCAATTGGACATGGAAAGAGCATTGAGTTAAATTGGGTAATAGGAAATTGTGTTAGTCAGTTTTTTATCACTATAACAAAATGCCTGAGATAATCAATTTGCTAATGGAAAGGTTTCTTTTGTCTTATAGTTTGGGAGACTCCAGTCTATGATCAGTTGGTTTCATTGCTTTTGGGCCTGTGGCAAGTCAGCACATCATGGCAGGAGAATGTGGTGGAGTGAAATGACTCATCAAGCAGAGAGAAAAAGAGGGAAGAGACCAAGATCCCACAATTCCATTCAACAGCACACCCTCAATGACCTAAAGACCTCCCACTGCCCCTCCTCTTAAAAGATTCTACCACCTCCCAATAGTGCCACGCTGAGGACCAAATTTTAACACAGGGGCCTTTGAGAGACAGTCAACATCCAAACTATGATAGAAAGAAAATTAACAATATAAAACACTGGAGTTTTGTTGGCTTCAATTTCAACTGTTTCAGCACCACCAGTGGGCTTGTTAAACAGAGATTGCTTGCTTCCTCCCAGAGCCTCTGATTCAGGAAGTCTCCGGTAGGACCCCAAAATCTTTGTTTCTAATAAGCTTCTGGATACTGCTGGTGCTTTGGACTGAGGGCTACACTTTGAGAACCACTGAGATATGTTAAGGCCTGGATTATGCCAAATAGCACATAAAGATATCCATTGACTGGAGGCCTCACTGTGATATGCTGCATTCTAACATGTTATAAGAAAGTCACATAAATTTTCATTCATCAAGGGTACCAGTGGTTTGATGAAACTCACATAAAATTAGCTTGAAGTTATCCAACAATTGTAAACTGGATCTTGATTGCAAACTCTTAAGAAGTTGTTGCTGTTGATATTATTATAATTATTTTGCATGAGGAGGCAGTATCAATGCCATAATGTCCTGTGGGATACCCAGGTGCCAATGCAGATACTCACATCCTCAGTTGCTGATTGGTTCGTAGGTCGAAGTCAATCTCCACTTGCCACTTTTCACAGCAACTCTTTAGCTCCTCTTGGGCTTATTGTTATTTCTCAGAAAAACACTTCTGAAGGATGGGACTGTTGCATAGCTTTTAATTTTAAGTTATATTATTAGTACTCTGGCACAATTACAAAGACTACAAAATAACTCAAAACACTTCAAACATAAGAATATGACAGTTCGACAATTCAAAGACTTGGATGAGGTGAAGGGAAGATGGCGGCGAGGGGAGTGCATTACCCCCGTGTGCTGCTTCACTGTGTGGGAGTATGACAAGTCAGGACGGCTAAAGGATATCTTGTTAGGAATTTCCAGCAATAGTGGGGTGCTCCGGAACCTGGAGGAAGGATTTCCATCGCACGAGGATCGGCTACGGGGACTCAAACGCGAGAGGTTTGTCGCACGGAGGGTAACTGCTTATTCAGCAAATCGCCCCGCGGCTAGAGTCTGCAGTGTGCGCTGGGATAGAGACGCAGGGTTACAGCGCTGCAGTTTCTGCCAGCCGCGCAAGCACCGTACTCAGGGCTGAATTCTGGGTTCCAGACGGGGTAAGGAAGCGGTCCTGCTCGGTTCTACACACCGGTCAGTCCACAGAGGAGGCCAGCAGCCACCATCTTGGTAAACTGACGTCACGTCCCCTGTTTTCGACTGACCGCAACTCATTCAGCCATAGATCAGGTAATTCCAGGCTACAATTCGCCTGTGGCTTGCAAACAGATCGCTAGGGTTCTGCGCCTGGGTGCTTCTAAGAACCTGAGCCTATCGGAGCGAACGCCGAGCGCGGGGCGCCCGAGTTCCGGCTCCCGGAACCGCCCCGCGGAGGCTGCTTCATGAACCCTGCCCCTATCAGAGCATACAACAAGCACTAAGCAGCCGAACTCCGGCTCCCGGAACTGAGCCCGCGGGGACTGCTTCTTGGAGCTTACAGGAGTTCGGAGAGGCCGAGCTTACACCGAGTTCGGAGAGGCCGAGTTCCGGCTCCCGGAACTTCCCTGGGCCGGGGCTGGGAGCCCGCGGAAACTGCTTCTCGGTAGGGGTCCTGCCGAGGGCCGGACAGGACTCACCCGTTGCTTTGGTTGCCCGGCAAAGGGAACGAAAGGCTGACATTCGCATACGATATCAACATGGCAGAGATCTGATGTCAGCAGAAAGCGGCGGAGGAGAGAACTCCATCAATACCAGCGGTGACATAAGCAGTTGGTCTCCTGGTAGGGGGGGTGAGGCACAGTCACCTGAGCCTCCTCAATTTGTCGTTGAGCCAGAGGGGAGAAGCCGGGCCGCCGCCAGCGCCCGGAGCAGGCCCAGCGGCTCGCCAGCGTGGTGACCGCGTGACCCCAATTGGAGAGGGGGTGGGAGCGGAGCCGCCACTTGCACCCGCAAGGTGGGCAGACCCGCGACCCAGGGGTACATGGGCGTGGTAGGAGGGGCAGGGCAGAGCCGCCGTTCGCGCTTGCAAGGTAAACAGACCTGTGACAGCCGGGCGGGTCAGGCCCAGTGGCCTGCCAGTGTGGTACACATGTCACCCCAACTGGAGTAGGGGCAGAGCAGATCCTTCTCCCACGCCCGGATCAGGCCCTGCCGGTGGGGTGGTCACGTGACCCAAATTGGTGTGGGGGCGGAGCGGAACCGCCACTCGTGCCCGCAGGGTGAGCAGACCAGTGATCAAACTGCAGATCAAACCCAGGGGTCCGCAGGCGTGGTAGGAGGGGCAGGGCAGATCCGCTGCCCGCGCCTCCAAGGTAGGCAGACCTACAACAGACCGGCGGATCAGGCCCAGGAGCCTGCCGGCGTGGTACAAACACCACCCTAATTGGAGTAGTGACAGAACAGAGTCGCCGCCCGTGCCAGGAACAGGCCCAGCGTCCTGCAGGCGGGGTAGTCACGACACCCCATTTGGAATAGGGGCAGAGTAGAACCGCCGCCCGTGTCTGCAGGGTAGGCAAACCTGCAACCGACTGGCGGATCAGAACCGGTGGCCTGCCGGCGTGGTACACTCCTCACCCCAATTGGAGTAGGGGCAGAACAGAGCCGCCGCCAGTTCCCAGAACAGGCACAGCGACCTGCTGGCGTGGTAGCCACGACACCCCAATTGAAATAAGGAGACAGCAGAGCCGCCGCCCGCACCTGCAGGAAAGATACGCAAGCAGTATGAAAAGACAAGGAAAGAAAGGACCACAAGCAATGCAGGTCAACGCAACTTTAGAAGAGGTAACAGCTGCAGCAGATGGAATGTCAGATAAAGAATTCAGGATATACATGCTTCAGATGATCTGGAGTATCAAGGAAGACATTAAACAGCAAAATCAGACAATGAAAGATCACTTCGACAACGAATTACGCAAACAAATCCAGGAAGCAAAGGATCAACTATACAGGGAGATAGAGGTTATAAAAAACAAACAATCAGAAATCCTAGAAATGCAGGAAGCAATAAACCAACTTAAAAACTCAATGGAGAATACTACCAGCAGAGTAGAACACTTAGAAGATAGAACATCAGACAATGAAGACAAAGTATTTCAACTGGAAAAGAACATAGACAGCTCAGCAAGACTGTTAAGAAACCATGAGCAGAACATCCAAGAAATATGGGATAACATTAAGAGACCAAACTTAAGAGTCATTGGGATACAGGAAGGTACAGAGCTCCAAACCAAAGGAATGAGCAGTCTATTCAATGAAATAATACGAGAAAACTTCCCAGACTTGAAGAATGAGACAGAATCCCAAATCCTAGAAGCCTACAGGACGCCGAATGTGCAAAATCATAAGAGATCCACACCTAGACACATTATAATGAAGATGCCCAACATACAGAATAAGGAGAGAATTTTAAAAGCTACAAGAGAAAGGAAGCAGATTACATTTAGGGGTAAGCCAATCAGGATAACAGCTGATCTTTCAACACAGACTCTGAAAGCTAGAAGATCCTGGAATAACATATTTCAAACACTGAAAGAAAATGGGTTCCAACCAAGAATTGTGTATCCAGCGAAATTAAGCTTCAGGATGGAAGATGAAATTAAAACCTTCCACGATAAACAAAAGTTTAAAGAATTCGCAGCTAGAAAACCATCTCTTCAAAACATCCTCGCCAAAGCATTACAGGAAGAGGAAATGGAAAATAACAATGAAAACCAACAGTGGGAGGTAGGACAGTAAAGGGGGGGGAAATAATCAAAGAGGAAAACAAACCATGTTTAGTAACAGAAATAAACAAATATGGCTGGAAGAACAACCCATATCTCAATAATAACCCTAAATGTTAATGGCTTAAACTCACCAATTAAGAGACACAGGCTAGTAGAATGGATCACAAAACAAGACCCAACAATATGCTGCCTACAGGAGACGCATTTGATAGGAAAAGACATACATAGGCTGAAGGTGAAAGGTTGGGAAAAATCATATCACTCATATGGACTTCGGAAACAAGCAGGAGTGTCCATACTCATATCAAATAAAATAGATTTCAAGCCAAAGTTAATCAAAAGGGATAAAGAGGGACACTACATACTGCTTAAGGGAACCATACACCAACAAGACATAACAATCATAAATATTTATGCCCCAAACAATGGTGCAGCTATGTTCGTCAAACAAACTCTTCTCAAGTTCAAGAGTCTAATAGACCACCATACCATAATCATGGGAGACTTCAACACACCTCTCTCGCCACTGGACAGATCTTCCAAACAAAAGTTGAATAAGGAAACTATAGAACTCAATAACACTATTAATAACCTAGACCTAATTGACATATATAGAGTATACCACCCAACATCAAGCAGTTACACTTTTTTCTCAGCAGCACATGGATCCTTCTCAAAAATAGATCATATATTATGTCACAGGGCAACTCTTAGACAATATAAAGGAGTAGAGATAATACCATGCATCTTATCTGATCATAATGGAATGAAACTGAAAATCAACGATAAAAGAAGGAAGGAAAAAGCATACATCACTTGGAGAATGAACAATAGGTTACTGAATGATCAATGGGTTATAGAAGACATCAAGGAGGAAATTAAAAAATTCTTAGAGATAAATGAAAACACAGACACAACATATCGGAATCTATGGGACACATTGAAAGCAGTTCTAAGAGGAAAATTCATTGATTGGAGTTCATTCCTTAAAAAAAGAATATGACAGTTCAACGGTCTGTACCATGGCTCATAGAGTGGTGCCCTATGATCAATAAATATTATTTCTAGACTGGAACCTAAGATCCAGCATGGCTAAACATGCCCTGAGGATTTATGGAGTCCTTCCCTTAGTTCACTCACAGGGGACTGAACCAGAATTATTTCCTGGCCTCTTGCATTATACCACAACTTTATTTTGCTTTTCTGGCTCACATTACCACGAAGAATATGTCAACCTTAACCAGCAGGTGAATTGTCCAGGCTGTTGGATTTTGAAGTGAGGGCTTTGAGCAGCTGTAAAGCAACGTGAGGATACGGAAGAAATTAAAACTATTGTACTCTGCAGGAAAATGGATGGAATTTGAGATCATAGTGTTAAATGAAATAAGCCAGATTTAGAAAGTCAAGAGTCATATATTTTCCCTCATATGTGAAAACTAGACAGAAAAATAGGAAAAAAAAGTGGTAGTCGGGGATCTCATGAAATTAGAAGTGAGACCAGAAGAGTAGAGGAAGGGGATCAGAGGGAGGGATTAGTAGAGAGAAAGGGAAGGTATTAGGGAGTGAAACCGGTCAAGTTATGTTGTGTGCATGTATGAATATGTCATATGAATTCCTCTATTATGTGTAATTATAATGAAAAATTAAAAAAAAAAAACAATTACAAGATATGCCACTCTGGCATAGTGACTATTTTGAGTTAAAGGGAATTGAAAAATACCAGTTGTAAGAAGATCATTTTCACCTTTATTACGTTTCTAAAAAGCAGGTGACAAAATTCTCATGTGAAAGATGTCCTCCTTCTATCAATAAATGGGCTAAGGAACAGAACAGACACTTCAAAGAAGAAGAAATATAATTGTTCAACAAATATATGAAAAAATGTTCAACATCTCTAGCAATAAGAGAAATGCAAATCGAAACTACACTGAGCTTCCATCTCAGGTAAGAATGGCAATTATAAGAATACAAGCAGCAATAAATGTTGGTGAAATGTGGAGAAAAAGGTATACTCATACATTGCTGGTGGGACTGCAAATTGGTGCAACCACTGTGGAAAACAATATGGAGATTCCTCAGAAAATTTAGAAAGGAAGCACCATTTGACCCAGTTATCCCACTCTTAAGTTTATACCCAAAGGAATTAAAATCAGCATATTACAGTGACACAGCCACATCAATGTTTATAGCAGCTCAACTCATAATAGCTAAAGTATGGAACCAACTTTGGTGCCCTTCAACAGATGAATGAATAAAGAAATTGTGATACACACACACACACACACACAATGGAATATTACTCAGCCTCAATGAAGAATGAAATTATGGCATTTGCTGGGAAAAGGACAGAAGTAGATAATATCATGTGAAGTGAAATAAACCAATGACAAAGAACCAAAAGTTGAATGTTTTCTCTGATATGCAGATGCTAATTCACAATAAGTGGGCACTGTGGAAGAATAGAGGTACTTTGGATTAGACAGAAGAGAGTGAAGGGAGGGGAGGTGGTAAGAGGGTAGGAATATAGTAGAATGAATGGGGCATTATTACCCTATGTGAATATATGATTGCAGGATCTGGGTAACTTCTACATCACGTGCAACCAGAAGAATGAGAAGTGATACTCCATTTATGTATGATGTGTCAAAATGCATTCTACTGTCATGTATAATTAATTATTACAACAACAACAACAAAAAGATCAGGGAGTTGAGACTGAAAGAAATCTGTAAAACAAATCTTGTTAGATTAACCCTTATCCTCCTAGCCCCTTTTCCATTCAATTAACTATCCTAACCCAAGCCCCTCTGTCTTGTCACTTTTCCACAACTTACTACTCAGTATATATGTTTATCTCTAACTTCATCTTTGGGTCTTAATTTCCTTTGGAAGGCACTGTGCCATATAAAAACTCGAGGAGAGACTTGCAGGAGTTAAATCAGTTCGCATGCTTTACTTCTGTTAATCTGTCTTCTGTCAATTTTATTCTCAGGCCTAGATGGAAAGTCCTAAAAACATCAAGGTAAAATTTGGGCTCCCTTTGGACCCTGCAGCATATAATAAATAAATTTGCCAGGGCCAGTGATTCTCTGGTGGGGGCCATTTTTTTCTGCCTTCAGGAGTCAGTGACAATGTCTGGAAACATTTTTGGGTATTTCCGTTGGGAACTGGCATCTCATGGACAGAGTCTAAGAATGCTGTAAAACAGCTTAAAATGTACAGAATAGCCCATACAACAAAGAACTATCCAGCCCCAAATGTTAATTGTGCTGAGGTTGAGGAAACCCTGGGGCATATGGGTGCAGAGCTGTGATGCCCTCCCTCTAAGCCACTGCAGCCTGAGGTGTCCCTTACATATATGTTGGTTTGGGAGCACCTGGTGCTGTCAAGTCAGCCAGGTGGCAGATGTGGGCAGGTAAGTTGGTCAGTTTGAGGCCCTTTGTGAGGCGAGGTTTCGGCTCTTGTCCATCAAGGTGGAATCCAGCCCTTGCGAGCAACGGTATTCACTTTGAAGTTATAGATGCAAACAGGCCATTTCCTGCTATCATCGCGGGGGCACTGCGGAAGTCATTAAATAGCAGTTTGAAGGAAGAATGATGATTTCTTTCCCTTCAAACACCACGTTCAGTTAATTTACTCTGACTGAATGTGGAGCAACCTGGTACTGGACAATGCGTGGAGATACCTGCCTATTCCTCATTATTTCTAATGAGACTTTCAAAGCCTCTCACAGATTTAGGATCCTATTTGGTCTGACTTGTATAACACCTGTCAGTAGGCTGCTTCCCTGCTAGGTCATTAATATTTAAATAATGCAATTTAAAGGTCAAACTGCGCCTACAGCAATATTAAAATACAGCATTTCGTTTCTCTAGATGGTAATGCGAAGGGTTAGGACTCAAGTAGAGACTCGCAGGAGTTAGTGGAAAGCTAATAGCTATGCTGAGGAGACAGAAGAAGTCACATTTTTTTTTGCATTAATATAGTTAATAGATTAAGGACCCACCTTTGTTTGTTTGTTTGTTTGTTTGTTTGTTTTCATGGATGTAAATCTACCTTGTTGGATTGAATTATTGCAAAAGTTAAACTACAGAAGCTGAGCTACTAATCCCCAGTGAATAGGGCAGTTTGGGGGGAGGTTGCCTTTTAAGGCACCTTCTGTCCCTCTTCTACCACCACTCACCTGCCCTTCTCTTCCCTGTGTCCCTTCTTGGTCCCCTGTCCCGTCCCCTCTGGTCACTTTGGGTCTCCTTTCCTGGGAAAAGCCTTCACTCAATCTTTCTACCTCTCCCTGGTGCTGTGCACCTCGTCGTCTGTAGGGGGAGTTGGTCTCCACCATGGTCGCTTTGGGAAGGAGCTTTGCTGTGGTCTGAATGTTTGGGTCTCCCTAAAATTCCTATGTTGAAATCCTAACATGCAAGGGAATGTAACTAGGAGGTGGGCCCTCCAAGAGGTCATTGGAACATGAAGCCGGAGACCTCATGGGTGCCCCCAAAGAGGGATAGCTCCTTTATTTCTGCCACATGAAGACATGAGATGGTGCCATCTTATGAGGAAGAGCCTCTTGTTTAACATTCAACCTTCTGGTGCCTTGATCCTGGACTTCCCAGATTCCTGAACTGTGAGAAATAAATTTTGATTGTTTATAGGTATCCCTAAATTGCTACAACAGCCTGAAAGGGACTAAGATGAATTCATGAACAAATTTGTACATGCTGTTAATATGGACATGGAAGTAAATGTTTTTCAGTTTTTGGTATCCTTCCATTAGGTCTTCTTTCTATTGAATCGAGGTATCTGGCTCAGGCCATGGGTGACATAGACATGCATCTGTCTCTTCCAGCCGATGACACTTAGTGGACTCACTAGGGCAGAATCTTGCTTTTTTCAGCTTTGCCATTTTATAATTCTCTCTATAACCAAGCCTGGTTTTATACTGGTCTATTGATTTTCTGGAGATTTCAATGCTGCCCTTCAAGGACTTTCTTTTGCCTGGTAAAACAAAATATTGCTGTTATCTAAGAGTTTTGTTTGAAGACAAAAGTTGAGATGATATTTGCTAACCTTCCACAGAACTCTACTAGTGTTGTGAGTATAGCCCTTCTGCTCTTTCTTTTCTTTGTTAAAAAGCCTGTCTTGGGCTGGGGATGTGGCTCAAGCGGTAGCATGCTCGCCTGGCAGGCGCAGGGCGCTGGGTTCGATCCTCAGCACCACATAAAAATAAAATAAAGATGTTGTGTCCACTGAAAACTGAAAAATAAATATTAAAAAATTCTCTCTCTCTCTCTCTCTCTTTAAAAAAAAGCCGTTTTGGTTTCCTGTTGTTGATGTAACAAATGATCACAAATTTTATGGCTTAAAATAATTTTGATCTTATTGTTCTAGAGGTCAGAGGCTTGACATGTATCTCACTGGGTGTCAGGAAGATAATCATGGTGTCAGGAGGATATTCCTTCTGGAGGCCCTAGAGAGAATCCATGCCTTTCTAGTGTCTGCAGGCACTTACTGTCCTTAGCTCTCACCTGCCTCCAGACTCAACACCAGCAACCTGTATCATCTGCTTTTGTCATCACAGCTGCTTCTCTGACACTGACTTTCCTGTCTCCCTTCTAGATAAACCAGCATCATCTCTCCATGGCAAGATCCTTCACTTAACTGTACTTGCAAAATTTCTTTTGTCATGTTAAGTTGATGTATCCACAGGTCCTGAGATTTAGGAGGTGGACTTCTTTTGGGAGATAGTTATTTTGTCTACCACAATAAGAAGATGACTTTTTTTTTTTTTTAAAAAGATTTGTTTCCTATGTAATTTTTCTTTGTTTCCTATTGTTTCTTTGGTGCATTTTTATTATTAAATAAAACCGAGTTCCAGAAGATTAAAATTTTTAGTCTAGTGAATTATTACATAGCAAACACTTTTTAAATATTTTTTATTTGTTCTAATTAGTTAAACATGACAGTTGAATACATTTATGCACTTTGATATAGCATACATAAATGGGGTATAATTTCTCATTTTTCTGATTGTACAAGTTGTAAAAATCACATGGGTCATGCAGTCATGTATGTATATAAGGTAATGATGTTTGTTAATTCTACCATCCTTCTTATACCCATATCCCCTACCCTCTATTCACTCTCCTCTACCTAATCTAAGGTAACTCTATTCTTCCCTAGAGCCCTGGCCCCCCAAAGATATCATTCATATATATATA
>NW_026000021.1:2374366-2391913 GCF_001458135.2 Marmota marmota marmota
TTTACATATATATATATATATATATATATATATATATATATATATATATCATATATATATGATAGAAGATTACCCGGGTTTAAAGAAGAATGAAATTATTCTATTTGCTGGTAAATGGATGCAGCTGGAGAATATGCTAAGCAAATACTTTTTAAATTCCACTCAGATAAATAAAACTTTATAAACCACACCGGAAGTTCTCTCTGCATGCTGCCCCAGACACAAATCCCTTCCTTCCTTGAAATATAGCCTTGCTTTATAGTAACCATGAATTTGCACTGTTTTCTTATGGCTATATCACCCAAGTGTGCATCTAGACACTATAGTTTACTCTTGCCCATACAAAAACTTGAAAGCCCTTTGGAATCTCCTAATTTACAAGTTCTTCTCCATCATTTTATTTTTCTTATAAATTTATCTGTTCGACTCTTGGACCTGTAGAGCTTCCAACAATCTAGATTCTGTGGATTGCATGTGGAAGGCACCATGCAACATGCCCTTCATCTCTATATTTCCTGCAAATTGCAGAGGCTCCATCAGATTCAGCTCTGATCCCTTTGACAAGACGAAAGGAGTGGTGTGTTCTTTCACCAAGAGTCACATCATATCTGTTTTGCTGTTTTTTAACATCAGCATTGTTGTTGCTCAAATGCCCGGAATCCTCAACTCATTGGGGGTTGTAATGGTGATGTTCTTCTAATGGTGTCATTTAAAAAAAAATATTGGTATGAAGGAGGGAAGGATCTGTGGATCATATGCCTTTGTGGATATGGTGCTTACCCTACCTGCTGCTTTCTGAGTTGGGTATGAACTACAAGAAAACCCCTCTCACTGTGTCCAAGTCTAGGACCTCACAAGCCCTCTGTTGCTGCTGCTAGAGTGAAGGCACAGAAGAGCCATCAGGAGAGCCTCAAGTGTCTTTCAGAATTTAGGTTTAAGAGATAAATACAGAGGCTGGTTGGAGCTGTGTCTAATAGCAGGGTAAGGAGAACAGGATGTGTGAAGCAGCACGTCATGATTCCAATGGGCCATTTGGACCTTGTGAAGGGAAGCTAGGCTAGGGTCATCCTGGGGTAGCCCTACCTAAGAGGGCTATCTGCTTGGGTCAGCAAAATCAGGAGTTATGGGAAGTCTGGTTGAAACAGTTGCTGAGGGGCAGCCCCAAGAGCTCAGGCCAGAGGGCATTATCTGCCTGTATAGAGATACTTGTAGGAGATCATCAGAAGTCTCCTTTATCTTTTGTCCTTCTTCACTGTGCTCACCTGGAGGAAGTATGCAGAAGTAAGATGGAGAAAGCTGGAAGAACAGAGCACATCCACCTCATTGGACCCTTACCATTGTCTACCATCTGAGGGTCTGTGCTGAGCTGCAGGTAGGGTCAGGAGTTCAAGTAGGGATGACAGATGAAAGTCTTGATGACAGCAAATAGGATTACACTGTTTATGTCTAAAATGCCACTGCTCACTAATGCCTGAAAAAGACGGAAAATCTATATGATCGTCCCCAGTTGTTGTAGGGGGCAGAGGGAGGAAGGGGCCTTGACAGAGGATGTTTGTGGGTAGCAGTGAAAGAATAAATTTTTTTTTCTTGATTGAATCCTGCCAATTATTAAGCTGCTTCCACCTCAGTTACCTGTAATTACCAGAGTTCACTTCTAGCACTTGGAACCAAAGTGCTGTACACAATACATTTGTATATACTTCTTGGAAATATTTGTGTTGCAATGCAAAATAACTTTTTAAAAAATCAAGGTTCGATTTTTCTGGCATTCTTTTTTTTTAATTGATCTTTAAAATTTATATATGACAGCGGAATGCATTACAATTCTTATGACACATATAGAGCACAATTGTTCATATCTCTGGTTGTATACAAAGTATATTCACACCAATTCATGTCTTCATACATGTACTCTGGATAATAATGACCATCACGTTCCACAGTAATTTTTCTGGCATTCTTTACATGGTAGAACATAAGAATAGGAGAGTCTTTATAGAGACGAATGTTTATGCTCTTTCACAAAAAGAAATACACTAAATTCCTCCTGTGCTTTGGGCCTGTCATGCCATTGTCCAGGGCTATGAAGATAAAGGAACTGATGGGAAGACCCAACACCCCAGCCAGTTGTGACCATCTTCATACCTGGTAGTTTGTTTGAGCTGCTGGAACAAAATACCACAGAAACAACGGAAAGCTTTTGTTCATATTTCTAGAGGCTGGGAAGCCCCCAATCAAAGTGCTAGCAGATTTGATGTCTGGTGAGGGAATTTGGTATTCTGGTTCATAGATGGTGCCGTCCCACTGTGTCCTCACATGATGAAAAGGTGAGGGTCTCTCTTGGACCTCTTTGTCAGGGTACTCATCCTATGTCTGAGAGCTTCCCCTTTATGACCTAATCACCTTGGAAAGTTCCTCCTCCTTTATATCATCACCTTGGGAGTTTGAATTTCAACATACAAATTTTGAGGGGATACAATCAGACCATACAACCTCATTTGAGATCACATAATGATTCCAAAATCTAGTTTTTTTCAAACCTGTAAAATGGAAAAAATATAAGCTTATAGAATTATGAGAATTTAATGAAATGACACATGTGAACTAGCGCTTTAAACTTTTGTAAAGGGGTAGAAAAATGGGGACTTTTTTAAATTTAATTTTTGAATAGATAATACATTTACATTTAAATTTTTTTAAATACTCATAAGTATAAGTTCCCATTACTCTTGTCTCCTAAGCACCCAGTTCTCATCTGTCTCCTACAAGTATGCATTGTTATTAATTTTTTAAAATGTATATGTAAGCAAATACCAATATGTTTTTATTTTTCTCTCCTTTTACTCAAAGATAGAATACATCATTAGCTTTCTGTTGTTGTGACAAAATGCCTGAGATAATCAGCTTATAAAGGGAAAAGATTTATTTTAGCTCAGAGTTTTAAGGTTTAGTCCATGGTCACCCGGTTCCATTGTTTATGGATCTGTGGTGAGCATGTGGCATGGCAAAGCTGCTCACTTCATGGTGGAGAAAAGAGAGAGAGAGAAAGGGGCCAGGGTTCCAGTATCCCCTTGAAGGACATATCCTCAACTACCTAACTTCCTTCTACTAGGCTCGCCTCCTAAATGTTCCAACCTCCCCCACCCCAATAGCATCATCAGCTGGGACCAAGCCTTCAACACATCATTTTTTTTTTTTGAAAGTCGAATATATTTTATTTCAAAGGACACAGGCTTTCTCTTGTACACACTGGGAAGTAGGGCAAGTTACTGTGACTGTAGAAAGCTACTTTTTTGCATGTACCCTGGGACAGTTGTTCTCAGGATGCTGGTAATGCTAAACAAGCTAATGCTGATGATGTCACTGCTCCTGCAGCCTATGTAACACATAAAACCTCTCCCTCAGTGGGGATGGGCACAGACTGAGGGCACTGTGGAAAGAAGACATGACACTCATCCTGTGGGCTGCCACTAGACTAAACACTGTAAGGAAGAGAACAAACTGCTTGACAAAGCACCTCAGAGACAGAGTGCTGTCAGCCTCTTGCTGCTGAACTCTTCTCCTTCATGTAAATCTCTGATCTCATGTAAGTTTTTCCCACTAAATTATGTCTCTCATGCTATCTTTGGGTACTTTCTTTGATCTGTCTGCAACCTACCCCACTGTCCTGACACAACTCAGCTGTGGATGAGACATAGGTTGATGAACTAAGAACTCCTGGCACATCATCAGTTATGTCTGAGAAATAAGGAAGCACTTATTGAGTTCAATACATCAACTTTTGAGGAACACTGAAGACCCAAACCATAACACATACTATATATTTATTCCACTGCAGCTTGTTTTTCTTTTCTTCAACTTAAAAAATGTATTTTGAATATGCTTTCACATTTCACTATACGACTCATTTTTTCTTTTTGTAGTGGCTGATTAATAAGTCCTTGATGGACATATATTTAGGTCATTTCTAATAGTTTTGTTCTCAAATAAAGCTGCCAAGAAGCACTGTGTGTGTATGTGTGTGTGTGTGTGTGTGCGCACGCGCACTCCCAAAACCAGTGTTTTGTAACTTTTAGAATTTGAGGACAGAGAAGGCAAGAAGATTGGTCTAGAGTTGAATTTCTCTCTGGGGCCTGGTGAGCCGGTCTCTAGGGAGAAAACTAATATTACTTCCTTCTCATACTTTAGTGCACTTTTCTCATCCAAGGCATAGGAATTACAACACTGGCCCATGGAGTTGTTGTGAGGCTGAAATGAGATTGGAACTGAGTTCCTAGCACATAGGTGCTCCATAAACATTAGACACACGGCCATTCTGCTAGCAAGGATATTTGATGGCTCCTCACTCAATTCAGCTCACTATTACAAAATGAAATATGACAGGTGTCAGAGGAGCAGCCTCTGAACAAGCCATGTGTGTACGGTCATTGTTCATAGTTTTTGTGACCTCAGAGGCCCCAGGACTCCACTTTTCAGCTCTCTCAGTCAGTGCCATGTAAACATGCTTGAAGCTGGGACAGTGCCCCCCTCCACTACAGGTGAGCACAGACTAGTCAGGTACCAGCTGTCAGGCTGCTTCCTAGGGATGCAGGGGCTGTGAAAGAGCAGAGCAGTTGAGAAATGTTAACCTGTTACTGTGGAAGGAAGAGATGCAGAATGCAGAGGGGGGCAGAGGGAATGCCCAAGGAGTGAGTTTGAAGAGATGGCAACCAGGCCACGCACGGCGGGTCTTGATTGTTCAGCTAAAGGTTGTAAACAATTCCAAAAGCTATGGGGCTCCACTGAGGATTTGAAGTTGATGCAGATTTGAAACATGTCTGCATTTTCACCTAGAAAGAGCATGCTGAGAGGGTGGAAATAGAGCGAGGCAGGGACTTTGGGCATGGAGATTTTGACCTGTTAGAGGGGATGGAGTGTAGGAATTAGTGATGAGGAGGGAAAGGTCTGAAGTGACTTCTTCCTTTCCGGCTTGATGGGCATGTGGATGGTAGTGTTTCTTAAGTTGTAGGTACAGGAAGATAAGTGGGTGCATCACGAAGGCTGAAGAGTCCAGTCTGACTGTGAACTTGAGTTGCCCTAGATAAATCCAGAGATGTCCACTAGACTGTGTGACATGTGAGTTTTTCTGGAGAGATAAATTAGGACTGGCAATGAAAAAAAAAACAGTCTCTACATTTTTTTTTTTTTTTTGCCATTGCATTTATTTTTCTGGGATTCTTCTTTTCTTTATGTCTATTTTTTTTCCTTGCACTCTTTAAAAGCTGCTTTTATTCTAGAATGGAGATTGGGCGAGCCAAGCTGCCATTCCTCACCCTGTAATAGTCCTTAATGATTATTGCTACCTGTCTGCTGAAACAGAAGCTGGCTCCTAACATGTAAAAGTAAGAAGCTCGCATTTCTAGCCTCTGAAGGCTAAAATCACATGGAATGAAGAGATAGATTAAACGTTTCCTCCTTTGATCGCAGGAATAATTAAAAACTATGTAGCTGTTTATTTTATCAGCATATCAGCAGATCTCCTGACTAGGATTCTTCAACTGTGTCCTTTCAAAGCATCAATAGCAGATTCCGCCTCCCTCTCTCGCTCACACGCCCACTGTTTCTTCAGCTAATGGAAGTAATTAACTGTTGTCCCTTCCCTTCTGTATGAAAGCCTAAAAATCCATAGGCACAGGGTTTGGGAAGTAACACTGCTGCGAAGAAAGCGAAAACACTCTCCGCAGATCTTCTCAAACACTGTACAATAAGCACGGTGGCAAAGTCACCCCCCAATTCATCAGTTTTGGCAAACCATCGAAGAAGGAGAAAGGCTTTTAATGGGGTGAGTGAGTCTTGGCCAATTCAATACCTCCTTTGAAAAAAGATCCACCCATTTTCTGCTGCCATAGAAACCGTCTCTTTCAAGTGGATTGTAAATAAAAACAGGGCCCTCCAGCTTCATGTTTAGGTTATATGTGTATTCTCTTTTCAATATGAAAATAGAATAAGTATGCTGAGGTATCTGGTCTTTTGATCTTATTCCAATTTCTGTGTCTGATTGTAGTCATTGGGAAAACCTAAGTCAGTCTTTCTGGGTTAAAGGAAAGAACTTAAAGCTGCCAAGATTCATTTTCATGTGAATCACAGTATTCATGCTCCTAAGAGCAAATGAATCATGGAAAGAAATTTTTAAAAAAATTCTTTTTTTTTTCTCCTGGCTACAGCAGTGCCACAGATCTTTGAGAGGTTTCTTACAGATCTTCGGTGACACCAAGGCCATGGCTGTTTGGGGACTTCTTTTCTATCAAAATTTGCAATGAGAGGAGAATCAAATATTTCATCTGAGCAGAAGAAGTTGCCTTCAGGTGTGGTCTGCCCTTTGCCTATCAGTCTTGATTTTTGACTGGCAGTTTTTGCTGACTAGTACATGGGAGAGAGTCTGAATCAATAGGGAGCAGAGTACTGGGATAGCAGGACCGTGGCACTTGGCTCCTGCTGTCAGCAGACACCCGTCCAACACCAACAGTGGCGGTGAGGCATTCTGCGACTTCAAGGACATGAAAGATTTCTTTACTAACGCTGAGACAAAGCATAATTGATTCTACACATTTATTTCATTTAATTTTAAAATATTTTTATTGATGCATGATGATCACAGATTGAGTGTGACACACTCACACATACACATAATATAATTTGGTCTATATCATTGCCCAGGACCTTTACTTTCCCTGATCTTCCCCTCTCCCCCCAATCTCCTCCTCTTCTCACTGGTTTCCTTTCTATTTTCATGGAATCCATCTTCTTTACCCTTTTCTCTCTAGTGCTCATACCTGAGGGAAAACATATGACCCTTGAATTTCTTAATCTGGCTCATTTTGCTTCATAGGACGCTCTCAAATTTCATCCATTTTCCTGCAAATGGTATATTATTGTTCTTCTTTATGGCCTAGTAAAATCCGTTGTGTGTATGTCCTGAAGGGAATGGAAAAACACAACCCCCCCAGAGAGAACAATGGGTCCTAGGGAGACAAGGAAAACTATGGGCTCTGGACTTTCACAATTTGTCCCCGAATCTACAACTGTTCCCCTGACTGCTCAACCGTCACATTCTGCTAGGACCAGTCTCACTGAACCCTATAAAACTCAGACCCCTATTGTATCCAGTTGCCACTTTCCTCTTGGAAACACGCCCCTCTGCTGCTTAATTAAGCATCGCTGATCCATTGAGGTCTGTCTCTGTTTCTTTTTCTTTCTCTTTCATATACCACATTTTCTTTATTCATTCTGTCGACAGGCACCTAGCCTGCTTCCATAACTTGGCTATTGTGATTGTGAAATGCTCCGCTAAAAACACTAGTATGCAGATATCGCTATATTGCTGACTTTTATTCTTTATGACAAATACCAAGGAGTGATATAACTGGGTTACATGGTGGTTCCATTCCTTTTGAGAAAACTACATACTAATTTTCATTGTGATCATGCTAATTTACAATCCCACCAACAGTGGCAAAGTGTTTCTTTGCCCCCACATCCTCACCAGCATTTATTTATTTGTATTCTTGATGATTGCCATTATAACTAGAGTGAGGTGAAATCTCAGTGTGGTTTTGATTTGCATTTTCCTCATAACCAACGATGCTGGACATTTTTTCAAGGATTTTTTGTCCATTTGTATTCTTGTTTCTGAAAAGCTTTCGTCTAATTTATTTGTCCCTTATTGAATGGGTTATTATTATTAATCTTTTTTTTTTGGTGCTTAGTTTTTCCAGTTCTTTCTATGTTCTGAATGTTAATCCTCTGTTGGAAGAGGAACTGGGGGTGGGGTGGGGTGGGCAAAAGGTCAGTCAGTGTAGGTAATGGACGATCAGGTCAGATCAGGAAGATGGGGGCTAGTTCCAAAAGAAGGGAAATAAAATGCTAATACCCCCAGAGCCCTTTCTCTCCTCTAATCCATTGCCTAGGTTACCTGCCTTCAGAGAGTTGTTCTTCCCTGCAAAGAGTTGTCAATGAATGGATGCCCTCTGGACTATTCCCTTCCTGTCTGTACCCCTGGAAATCTCCTTTCCCACCTTCTGGCCACATAGGCAAGATAAGAGGGAAAGGAGGCATGAGACAGAGGAAACCTACAGTGTATAGGAGAAGGAGGACACCTCCACTTCCTCTGGCACCAACTTCCAACTTGGACGCCCTATTCTGCCTCTGAAGAGGAATCTGTCTGTCTCTCTGTTCTATCTTTTAAGTAAAACTTTTTGCTCTTGCCTCAGCGTTTCTCAAATGTTCAGTGGGACTGATTCTCATCACTGGTAAAGATTTTCTCCGTTCTGTAAACTCTCTTCACACTCTTAATAGTTTCCTTCACTGGACTTTGCACACTTGAAAACAAATGCACCTCAGGAAAAATGGCCACCTGTACCATGCTTCCTATTTACCCTCGCATTTACATAAACATCCTTCTTTGGCATTTCTGTAGACTCTATTTTATCACTGAAGGAATACTGAAGTTCTCTATTTATGTTTTTGTCTCACCCACCAAATTATTCACTCCCTAAAGGCAGCGACTCTTTCTTATCTATTCTTGTATGACAATGTCCAGTCCAACTTCCAGCCCATAGTAGTTCTTCAACCAAGTGCCTTTCAAACCGAATGGATATGAATTGAAAAGACAACCTGGTACTTGAAATAAGCTCCTCAAGTTCAAGTACCATATATGTTTGGAATGGAAACAATAGCAAATACTCTTAAATCATTTGTATTTGTTCCACTTTGAATGCTTGTTTCAATTCCATAAGGTAAATTCTATTACTGTTCCCATCTATTTTTCACACAGTGAAACTAAGTCAGAATGATGATTTACATGCGTTTGTGCTTCCAGGAAGTGATAGATCTGGGATTTGAACCTAGATTCAGAGCAGGTAGCCAGAACCATGATGCCATACTGCCTCCCAGGTCCCAGCATAGTACCATGTTTAGAAAAGCTATTAGCAGATATTTGCTAAATAAATAAATCTCATAGAAATTCTTGTAGCTGAAAGTCATTGAATACGTGCTGCTTGAGTTTTAGAGGTGATCAAGAGTTTATTTCTCAGGGTTATGCTGGTTGATATGGCAATCATGAGAGATGTTCACACATATTTGGGTTCTCCTGCTTCCAGGCACATAGGAGAATTCACTTCCCAATTGTTTTCTGTAACTCATGGTCATGTGACTTGCCTTAACCTAATGAAATATGAGCCAAGTGATAGACGTCACTTCCAGGAAGGATCTTTGAGGGATGATGTGTTTCTCACAATATTCTCTTACCCATAAGATGGTGAATGTGAATATAAATGCCAAGATGGTATCTTTGTTAGCCTGGGTCTGTGTGTGACCTCAACAACTGGGCTGCATGACCACTCACATTGATCTGTGTAGCATGAGGGAGAAATTGTGAAGCAGGTTCACAGTGTGTTGACTACTAGCTTATTTGGGTCTGTTAAGATAGAACACCCACACATACAAGAAGTTTATGTGAAGCAGATATATTACTCACACAAGGATAGCAAAAGAGCAGTGGACTATGATTCGGGGTGGACTAGTTGCTCAAAGCTTGGGAAAACTTCCCAGAGTAGATGGAATCTCATCTGCTCATGCCCCACTTGCTCTGCTGATGTTTTACCTGCCTGGGTTTTACATCAAAGACCCCCAGGAGTCACTCGCCTAAATGGTCAAAGGTCATCCTGTTGCTAAGGGGGATCAGAACAGAGTCCAGTCTCTTCTGGCCAGCTCCCCCTTATCTCAAGAGGCTGCATTCCCTTCATATCCCCAGTTATTATTGAGAAATATAAGCAAGAAGAGTGAGATATGGGTGATTCTAGGGCCACCTAGAAATAAACCAGCAGAAATAAACCTTTTTTTTTGTTTATTTTTGATTGCAAACCATTGACATTAGAGGTTGCTCATCACATCTAATGTAGCATAACCTCGCCCTTTTCATGGGTACAAATATCAAATGATTGTTCTTTTTAACAAAAACATTTGGAAATCACTGGCAGTGGTGAGGGGTGAAGGTATGAGTCTTCAGAAGATGTTAGTGCTTCAGCAGGTACTAAATTATTTTTCCTACCACACTCTTTTAGATGTCAAAGGCAAAGTTCGTGTCTTCACTTAGAAACTTGATGGACCGTATTAGACACAATGCCGTCACTTCTTTTTTTCCCCTTTGGTACTGGGATTGAACCTGGGGCACTCTACCACTGAGCTACATTCTCAGCTCTTGTTAATTTTCATTTTGAGATATTATATTGTTAAATTACTTAGGACATCACTAAGTTGCTGAGCCTGGTCTCAAACTTGAGATCCTCCTGCCTCAGCTTCCTGAGTCACTGTGATTACAGGTATGCACCATGATAATGCACCATGATACCCTGTGACATAACTCCTTCTGAGAGTGTTTTAACAATGGATTTAGGTATATGTTTGGTCAGGCTCTCTAGAAATAGTCCTGGAGATGAAGATTTTTGTACAAGTGCTTTATTAAAGAAGGGCTTCCAGGGAAGACCCAGCATGGAGTTGAGGAGCTGGACAGGGAAGGGGAGGAAGCCAAGCCAGGGTGTGGTCTCAGACTGTCTAAGTCTTCAGCATGATCCTTCAGGGAACTCTGAAAAGTGAGCTATATTTCAGTGGTTTTTCCATCTGGAGGTGAGGGTGTTAGTCCCTCTGCTCCTTCACTTGACAACTTCTTAGGAGATGTAAATGAGAAACTAATGTGACTCCATTTTTAAAAATAAATAAATAACAGCAGCTTCTACCTCAAGGCCTGTCCTAAGGAAGGGGGCATGACCCTTGTCCTTGGAAAAACCCACAGAGCACTCCTAAGCACATACCCACCCTGCTGAGTTGTTTGTCTGTAAATAACAGGAGAGGTCTGAGGTGCCAGGTGTCCCTGACTCAGTTAGGCTACTTGAGGACCCATAGCAACCCCCTAGCAACCTCCAATCAGCATGAGACAGGGAAAATACCTGGGATGTCAGAATGACCCTCAAGTAGTTTATGGTGGTTGATAACATGTTGGGAAACCATGTAGTTTAGCACGAACACCCCTCATGGCCTAAACCAATCAGTTCAAAGGAATCCCCCTCTTGTGCTAACCAATCACCCTTACCCAACTTGTTCCCGCCAGTGAATGTGCTAATCAATGTTAAGAGTTGTTGTTTGATTTTCCTGCGGTATGGAATGATTTGCTGTGTGATGTTGTGACGCATACAGTATCCCTCCAAAACCTATAAAATCTCACTGAACAAAGGACCGGGACTCAGTCCCTGGGACCGCTGCATCAGGAATGGTTGTGAGTCCAGGCTCGAGCTTGCAATAAAGACTCTTGTGTGATTGCATCGGATTCGGCTCCTGGAGGTCTATTGGGGTTCCACGAATCTGGCATAATATAAACTCCTAAGAACTGACTATCTGGTAGGACCAAGTGCATTGTTCCAAAATGAAACTCAGTCACTGGCTGTTGAAAGCATGAAGCAATGGGGGCAATATCAGGGAAGGGATGTGCAGAAATAGACAATCTTGTGCCATTTCTTAGCTTTAGCCTCATTTTAAACTCTCTTTGCTTAGTATATCTGTCAAGGAGAAATGAAAGATTGGCCGCTCCATTTCTTTGTAACAATGAGAGACAAGGCACACCGAGGTGCAGAAGGACTGTCCTGTCATCAGGAAGCCAGTCAGGATGAAAGATGACTTTAGTACTTCTGAGTCGGGTATCGGAGAAGTGTCCACCGGCTTCTGAATGTTCTTGGCATGAGAGCTGACTCTTCCAAACCGTAAATGGCTTTAATTAATAAAATCTGACATGCAGAAATCTAAATGGCATGCCTGCTCGCGCTTCTAAAGCATTTACTGAATCTATAAAGGCAAACACAGGCTTTTCAGGACACAGGGTCCAAGATGTCAAAAATAATAATACTCTGCAGGTGGTTAAAACACAAGGTTAATTGAAAGAAGACAGAAGTTTTCCCCTTCCCCACTTTTTAGATTTTTTTTTTTTACAGTACTTATATGGGGGAGGGGTCATAGGTTTCTCACCCTAAATGGAATGTGAAAGACATGACCTTTCAAGGTCACTCAGTTTTGATCACACTGCAACAAAATTGAGATTCCACCCAAGTGTGATCAGAACTGTTTATGTACCACTGCGAGCAATCCAGGAACATATGGAAGGAACACACGGATGCTGACAAATGTATAGATCTCATGGTGATGTTTGTGTGACTTCTGTTTTATACATCTGTCACAAAGGAAGAATAAAGCCTGTGATTATCTTTATCTCAGACTGGCAAATGAATGTGTAAAAGTTGAGAAAAAGGCAGACAGTGTATTTACCAGAAGCTCATAAACCACCAGAAGCTGTAAGTAAATGTGTGAGAATCAATTTCTTAGTGCTTGAGAATGTTATCAACATTTCAGTTGTAACTGCAAATAATGTGAGATTTAAAAACAAATACCAAATATGTTTGTGTTTGGAAATGTTTTAGACTTTGGTCTTTATTGATAACTCTAAATATTCTTACTCCACAAAAAGTTCTGACATTTTACTCCCCAAATATTATTATTTTTTTCCTTCTGGCATACAACTCGCCTGCTCCATCATCTTTTCTGTAATAAACACTTGCACAAATGAGCAAATAAATGTCACCCCCAAGCTTCAGAATTCTGTAGGCTGTTTTGGCTCCAACTTAAAAGTTATCTGGATTTCTCCATAGACTCATTTTCAATGTGTCATGTTTCACTGTTTGGCTCTCTTGTTGTGGTCGTTGTTTTTGTATTGGGAATGATCCCAGGGGCACTTAACCACTGAGCTGCATCTCCCACCCTTTTCTAAATTTTTTATTTGGAGACAGGATCTTGCTAAGTTGCCCAGGTTGGCCTAGAACTTGCCATCCTCCTGCTTCAGCCTGCCAAGTTGCTGGGATTACAGGCATGCACACTCATACCTCATGTTACTTTTTAAGAAGGAGGAGCAGCAGAATTCAAATCTACCTTTTATTATAATTATTTTTTTTTCACTAAGAGAACACAGATGTATAATTGGCTTTATATTTTTCTGTGGCCCTTGGATTCCTCTTTCTTTGTGGAGTTTTATTGAGTGAACTCTAGGGTACTTGCTATAGTAATACTGGTTTTTCTTGCTGCTCAGTACTGCAGGTCTGTTTAAGTATGATCCCTGGTAGGATCTACAGGAAGTAATGCATTAAAGCTAATGGATACAGGTAGATGTGGGTGTGGTGATTTAAACTTATGTCTACGGATATTTTCATTTTCTTCCCTTGAAGAGGTGGAAATATACCTCTATCTCTCCCCTTTCCCTCCAAGTGTGGGCTAGCTCGGGCAACTTGCTGATTAAAGACCCAAATGAAGCAGGAATGATAGGGTCACTGCATGACTGAAAAGACAAGGTCATAAAAAAGTACTGTGGCTTTTCTCACTTGCTCTTTTCCTCTCAGATTGTTCACTCTGGGACATGACAGCTGACATATGTCATGAGCGTACTCAAGCCGCTCTATGGAGAAGAGACCATGAAGCAAGAAACTCTGCCTTCTGCCAATGGCCATGTGAATGATCCATTTTGGAAGTTGGATTCACCATCAGATGACCAGAGCCTGCTGATATTTGGATGACAACCTCATGAAAGAGACTCCGAGCCAGAGCTATCCAGCTAAGCTGCTCCCACATTCCTGATGCATAGAAACTCTGAGATAATACATGTTACTGTTAAAATTAGTTATATTATTATGTTAAACTGGATGCTGTTTTAAGCCACTAAGTTTGTGGCAGGGGGTTAGTTTTCACACAGCAACAGATAACCAAACCAGAGGGCATTTAGGAAATTAGAACATGCATTGAGGGTTTGTGTTTCTGTTTACCCATTCAGCCATCAGATGCAGAGAATCCTTCATGGGGCATGAAGGAGAGTGCATTCCTGTCGGAGGGAATGAAAATCCACTGAGCTGGATGACCTCCATTTGCTTCTCTTTCTGTTCTTTCCACCTTGCTCTATGTACATACCCAGAAGACCAGTTCTCTATGGACTGCCTTAGCTGGGCTCTCCTGTTCTCTGGTTTCTGCTGGATTTGGCCTGCAGGTAATACCAGCAGGAGATAAAGAAGTTGGGGAAGGGACCAGGGAATTTAATCCTCTGGATCCTTCCCTGCTGTCAATGGGTGATGTGTTTGGTATGTGCAATGTCTCACAAAGGCTCATATGTTGAAGGCTGGTCCCCCACCCCCCTCACCAGTGCAGCAATATTTATTGGTGGGGCTTTGGGGAAGTGATTGGATCAGGATGGCTCTGATCTCATCAATGGATTAATCCATTGATGGATTCATAGCTGAGTGGATTATTGGGAGGTAGTGGAAACTATAGGAGTTGGGACCTTATTGAAGGGAGTAGGTCCTCAGGGCCTGCTCTTGGGGACTATATCTTGTCTCCTGTCCAATTCTCTCTCCTTTCTGCTTCCTAGATGCCATGAAGTAAGCAGCTTTGCTCCACTGGCCTCTCTGCCATGTTGTTATGCTTTATTACTGGCCATAAAAATGGAGCTTACTGGCCATGGACTAAAATCTCTGAAACCATGAGCCGCAATTAACCTTTCTTCCTTTAAGTTGATTTTATCAGGTATTTTGTCACAGCCACAGGAAGCTGACTAACAAGGGACTATAAGTGACTGAATCCATTCCTTGATGGCCAACGATCCTGTTGGCCATCTTCTCCTAATTGCCTCCTTGTGTGTAGGAATGGCAAAGCCTCCCTGCTGTGGCTAGTCTTGGACCACTTTGCCATCTTTTCTTGAGTTTCTCCCAATTCTGTTTACACCACTAAAAATGGTCCTTAGTCTCTTCTTATGACTGTGCTAGCTGGTTTTTGCTGGGACCTTGACAGTCAGTTCTATCTGGTTTTTCTTTGGTGTTCTCTGGTACATGTATGCCCAAGTGGAGAGCATTGCTTTGGTTTTGAAGGTTGTATATTATTACTATAATTACTACTTCTTTATTTTCCATTTTCTCCTTATTTTAGGACTAGAAAATTCTTTCTGAGTGCAATTTTATGCTGATCCCCCAAATATAAAGTATACATAAAAACAATAAAGAAATCTACTCAGCTTAAAGTGGGTAAGGAGTACCCGAGTATATCCATATGGTTTCTATGTGAATCTTTTGGGGGCTCTTCTGAACAGTCAAAAGTTATGTGGAACCTAGTTTGAAAATCGATACATCAGTATGTTCTCAATATTGGGGAGGAAGAGGATGCACTTTCCAGATATGGCTGATGATGTGACTTCTTCCTCCTCTGTCCTCTGCTCTTCCTTGTTATCCACCACCTCAGAGCTCAAACTCTGAGCTCCTGTCCCCTAAACACAAACCCTTCACTTGATCACAATAGCTGTGAAAATTATTATGCACCAGGCACTATGCTATAGTTCAGTGCTAATCTTACAATGTAGTTATTTTTATTCCTATTTTATGAGTGAAGAAATGGAAGCTCAGAAAAACTAAACGACTTCCCCAAGGGAATCCAATTAGCAAATGAACAATTTGGGGTTCAGATTTACATCTGCCTGATTATGAAAGTTCATGCCTTAACAGCACCCCTGGTTTTCTCATCTTCTTTGTTTTGAAATTGATTTTAGCTTCATCCTGAGTTGGAACCTTAGCTTTTTCCTATTCTCTTTCTTTCTATCTCTGTTTGGATTCTTTTATGCAGGAATCCACAATTGTTTATGTCATTACACTGTTACCAGCACCCAAAGTTTTCTTATTCTAGCTGGGCATGGGCACGTTATGTCTGTAATCCCAGTGGCTTGGGAGGCTGAGACAGAATCGTGAGTTCAAAGTCAGCCTCAGCAAAAACCGAGGCACTAAGCAACTCAGTGAGACCCTATCTCTAAATAAAATATAAAATAGGGCTGGGGATGTGGTTCAGTGGTCAAGTGTACCTGAGTCAAACCCCAGTACCAAAAAAAAAAAAAAAAAAAAAAAGTTTTCTTATTTTAACTGTTTGAATTTTGCCAGTCTTGGCAATTCCTAACCATTCACAACGCCCTAGTGTCTGTGTTCTAATTTCAATATTTACTTCCAGCATTAATTTTTAGCTATGCATTGTTATAGGAAACTCAGATAAGACTGAATTTAACTGTCTCAACTTCCACAGGACAATCTTTTGACTTACATTCTGCCTGTTGATTTTCTGTTAAGTCCCCTTTTATTCATTTGGTCATATTCAAATTTCCTCCAAACCAACCTAGATGTCCCTCAGGAGATGAGTGGATTAAAAAATGTGTCTTATATACACAATGGAATAAAATCATGGCATTTGCAGGTAAATGGATGGCTTTGGAGAAAATAATGCTAAGTGAAGTTAGCCAATCCCCCCCAAAAATGCTGAATGTTTTCTTTGATATAAGGTGGACTGACCCATAATGGGGTAGGGAGGGGGAGCATGGGAGGAAGAGACAAACTCTAGATAGGGCAGAGGGGTGGGAGGGGAAGGGAAAGGGCAATGATGGTGGATGTGATGGACATCATTATCCAAAGTACATTAATGAAGACACGAATTGGTGTGAACACACTTTACATACAAACAGAGATATGAACAATTGTGCTCTATATGTGTAATAAGATTTATAATGCATTCCACTGTCATGTATTTAAAAAATAAAATAAAAAAATAGATTCTATGGAAAAATAAAACATGTCGATGAATAAAGGAATATAAACTTGCAAAAAAAAAAAAAAGAAATTTCCTCCAATTTTGTAATCTTGTTGGGGGACAGACAGATGAGGATGGTGGGAACACAAAGTTAAAATAATGTTATAAAATGGGCCTACTGTGCTGACCCCCACATGCTTTCTTTTCCCAGAAGCAATTTATCTGTAGCCCTGCCTGGTCTAAGTTGACAGGATATTTCACATTCCTCAGCAAACTACAGGAGAAATGCAGGCCCAAGATAAATGTTGATGGGAGAAACCCAGGAGACTCTTGTGGCCAGATCCTGAAACTTTGGGAGATAAGGATAGTTCCTTCTAACCATAAAATCTGTAAGAATGTATGATTATGAACACAATTAGAACTGTGGTCAGTATGGGCCAAAGTGACCTAGAGTTGCCATGGTGATGGGGACTTAAAAGTCTGATGTCATCTTGCCATCAGTCAAAAGTTAAGAGATAGAACTGGGTGGGACTCTCTGGAAACTTCTCTGGGATCCTCAATAAAACTGAAGTGCATATACTCAGAAGAATGAGAAATTATATCCCATCTATGTATGATACATCAAAGTATATAAGTGCATTCTACTGTCATGTGTAACTGATTAAAACAAATAAAAAATATATATATTTTCAGTATATATATATAAACTGAAATGCAGGAGAAGCACCCTGTCCCTCTCCTTTCTGGGAGGAACCACCCTATCCCTTGAGAGTGTCCCCTTTCCCTTTTCTTATCCCCTCAATAAATTCATTCCTGTTACTCTGAGTGACATGTCTGACTTGGTTGTAAGAATCAGTGTTTGAAGGGGGGGGGGGG
>NW_026000021.1:2391935-2481307 GCF_001458135.2 Marmota marmota marmota
TGAGGGGGGGGGGGGGTCTTTGTACTGCCTCAGTTTCTCAGAAGGTCCCAGCTCTGTAACAATCTTACCTTCTTATTTGCTTAGGTAGACGTTTTTCAAATAACCAACTTGCTTGGTCCTTAGTTTGCTGGGAAATATCCTTCAAGATGGCAATAGCTCAAGCAGGATAAAATTAATTTTTCTCCCATGGCTAGTTAGGAAGTGGGAGGTTCAGAGCTCTATGTTGGCTCCTGCTGACATGTTCAGGAGCATAGATACCCTCCTGAACACTGAGTGTGGTCTCTGTTCTAATGGACTACAGTGACTGCTTCAGATCTAGCTATCATATTCACACCCCAAGAAGTAGGATGCAAAAAAAGGAGAAAAGGAGCATATCCTTTTAAGGACACACTCCTGGGGCACATACAACACATCACCTTATGCTTCACCCAGGAGTTAGTCCCATGTCCAATGCAATCTGCTCTGGACTGCCATGTGTCCAACTAAAATATCAAGGCTTCTATTTCTAAGCAAGAAGGCAAGAACAACTGGTGGTCCACCATACCACTTCATGACACCTGTGTGCAGCCAGACACTCTCTGCGTTTATACTTCTAGTCAAGGAAACCAGATCCCTCCTCCTTTCCAAGGCTGAAACTTCTCCCCCACTGCCAAACTGCATTCTTGTTTTTGGTATTAAGTTAGATGTGCTCATTTTTCTTTGTATTTCTGTCAACAAATAGTTCCCCTGCCTCCATCATTTATCACACTTGATTCCTTTGAAGCTGAAGTTATCCCACTGAAGTTATTGATTGTGTCTAATAAATAACAGAAAATTACTCTTCTGCCTACCTCTTACTCTTTTGAATCCTTTGAACTTGACTTAATTAAAAAAAGTAACTCTGTATAATCTTTTTAGATGCTCTATTAATGTTGTTATTTAAAAGTCTGTATATTGATTAGGAATACATTATTGGTCTCAGGAAACAGAAAGCCTGTTCTGTTTCAATTTGGCTGAGCTATTCAGATCTAAGAGATTACTTGTAATCTCAAACCAGAAGGAATGCTTTGCAGGTACATTTCCATTTCAAGATGAAAAATTAGCTGGGGTTATGATCTGTGCTTGGGTCTTAATTTATAAAGATAACGGACTTAAGATGTAGACAAGGAGAAATATGAATCACAGTGGATGGGGTAGAGAGAGAAGATGGGAGGGGAGGGAGGGGGGATGGTAGAGGATAGGAAAGGTAGCAGAATACAACAGGGCATTATGTAAAAATGTGGATGTGTAACCGATGTGATTCTGCAATCTGTATTTGGGGTAAAATTGGGAGTTCATAACCAACTTGAATCTAATGTATGAAATATGATATGTCAAGAGCTTTATAATGTTTTTCAACAACCAATAAAAAAAAAATTAAAAAAAAAAAAAAAGATGTAGAGAGGCCAATGCCATTGAAAGAACTTTTATTACTTAGAGGTTTCCCAAGAAAAGGGGCCTTGCCATACCTTGCAGGGCTACGTGGGGAGTGAAGGTAATGTTACCGATAGCTCAGTCCTTGTCCCCAGTGCCAATTTATGCCAATTTAGTAATGAGGACACTGTTTTCAGAAAAAGGAAAAAGTTTTGTTGCTTTGCTAGCAAAGGAGAAAGACAGGGGACTCCTGTCCCTGAGGCTGTGATTCTGCACATCAGGAGGAGCAGAGGGATTTTAAAGAAACTCTTCAAGGATAGCATTCCAGGTGTGCTCTGGTTGGGGGTCTCAGTGCACCCTGATGGTGTATTAGATATTCACTTCTTAGATCCTCTGGCAGGCATCTCCTTCCTGTGATGGGTGTATTCAAGGACAATTAACTAGGAGAAAAAAAGATAACACTGTCTCTCTAATCTTGTTAGGGAGGAGGAGAGGGAAGAAGAGAGAGAAAAAAACCCTTTCTTTTAAAAATATAGCTCAGTTGGTAGAGTGCTTACGTCCTATGCACAAGGCCCTGGGTTCAATCCCTAGCAGAACACCCCCTCCCCTTCCAAAAAAAAAAAAGTGGACCACTGTTGCAGGAAGGCATGGCCTATTGTGACTTCTCTGTGAAAGCTACAAGAAGTCAGGGCAAAGAGTTTAGGACAAGATAGCCCTAGAGCTGTTCCTAGCTGTCTAGTACCTGGTGCTGTGGCATGATTAAGGCACAGAGAGATACATTGTTGATTGAAATGCTGGAGGAGCCAGATGGAGAAGTGCTTTGGACTAAGGACTCTGGTTTGTTTAGTTTGCATATATAAAACAGGTTCCTGGCTGAGTCCTTTGTTATCTCTAAGAATTGGCTAGAGATAACAAGCCCTGGGAGGGGCAGTCTCTCTGGCCAGCAAGATTTTTAAGATGTCACAACATCATAAGGTAGAGAAAACAGAAAACATGATTCATACAGCCCCGCATGGTGTTCTTGGTTCTCTTCCTAATTCTTTTTATGACTCCATCTGCTGTCAGTTGCTCTTGCTGTCAGTTTGTGCTTTCTCCTAAAGTTCAGGTGTAAGCCGTCTGCTTCTCTCCTTTACAGCTATCTATTCTGGTGCTGACCATGTGCACTCTCAGGGTTTTAATTAGTGTCCCTTACCACCAAGGATAGGCATATGGACTGGGCTGAGCTGGTGTTTCTCTCTGGACCTCTGCTTTCTTGACTACAAAGTGGGGTGGGGGCTTCCTCTTCCCTCTAATTTATACCTTTCTTCTCAGAGTCTATAATCAGCCCTTGCAAAGGGACCTCTTCCTAAGACAAGGAATGGAGGTTAATCTCCATCATGAAAGTGCTTTCCTTGGAGAACAGAGGAGGGAAAATGGAACATCTCTGGGTCAGACAGAGAAGGAAGGGGAGAGAATAGGTTTCACAACTCACTGCTATCCAGTTGAGTACATAGCACCCTAATTCTGCCCACCCAGGCTAAACACTGACATCAGGAGGAAGAAATGAGGTTGTGGGCATAGGGAGATGAGCCTCTGGGTAAATTCCTAGTCAATAGAGCACAAACAGCACCTGCAGATATTTGCTAAGAAACTTACAAAAAGGCTATTTTTAAATCAGGACTTATATGACTGGGGTCCATGCCTCTCCAAAGAAGGAAAAATGCAATATATATATATATATATATTTATTTTTGGTATCAGGGATGGAACTTAGGGGCACTTGACCACTAAGCCACATCCCAAGCCCTATTTTGTATTTTATTTAGAGACAGAGTCTAATTGAGTTGCTTAGTGCCTCACCATTGCTGAGGCTGGCTTTGAGCTCCCCATCCTCCTGCCTCAGCCTTCCAAGCCTCTGGGATTACAGGCATGCACCACTATGCCTGGCTTTGATTGATAAATTGATTGGACAAAAATCTGCAAGAATACCTTGTGGACATTTTGTGCCTTATTCAGGATTGGGCAGGGGGCTAACTTCCATATATATACATACCTCTAGATTATAGCCACTCTTCAAGATTCCTCTCTTGGGACCCCTCCCTCTTTGGGAAGTCTGATTTCTTTCTATTACTCTAATAAATACTGTCACTTTATTCTCACCCTGTGTCTGTGGATTTTATTCTTCAAATTCATGAGACAAAGAACTCAGCTCTACTCTCTGTGCCACAATATGAAATTCCCAAACCCGAAATCCTCCAAAATGTGCTACTTTTTGAGTGTCAACAAGATGCCAGAAGAGGAAAATTCTATACATGACCTCATGTGACAGGTAGCAGTCAAAACACAAGTACATTAGACTATTGTAAAATATTAGCTTCAGGCTATGTGTATAAGGTATACAAGAAACATAAATGAATTTTCTGTTTAGTCTTAGGTCCTATCCCCAGGATATCTCATTATGTATATGCAAACATTGCAGAGTTTGAAAAGACAATCAGAAATCTGAACTACCTCTAGTGCCAAGTATTTTGGATAAGAGATTGACAACTTGTTTATTAGTCCCTGTGGTCATTCATGGTGGGTATACATAATATTAATGCTTGATATTTCTCAGTATGAGTCACCCAAAGCAGAACAAGTCTTCGTTAATTGTCTTGTTTATTTCCTTCTCTCTATTTTTTTTTCTTACTGTCCTCTCTGCCTTGCTTGTCCTCACTCCTTTGTCTTTCCTTTTATGCTTAATCCTCAAAGCCCTATTTTTGTATTCCCTTCTCTGATTTTACTAGCCTGCATTGACTCTACTTTCGGGCTTAGATCAGTAATCTAATCCTAGTTGTTATGTGTGTATTAACTTTTAGAACTGGATCTCATGCTTTGGGTGGCTGGGGATCACTTCTTGGTGTACCTGCCCATGCGATGTGCCTATGGTTCATTTCTGCCATAAGTCTCTAAACGGTATGCTTCTTTTCCTCCTGTACAAACCGAGAAGGAGTTTTTCTGGATGACTTACTGCTTCACAATTCAATTCTTTTACCCATACGTCCCCTGTATTGGCACACCCCTTCCATCTCCATAATTGTCTTGTCTGCCTCTTACTGCTTTGAGGCTTAGTCAATTCTACAAGCCTTATGACTTACCGGACTCTCCCTAGGTTGTAAGCCCCTTGAGCCAGTGACTTGCAGTATTTGGAATAAAAAAAAGAGGCCCAGTTGGCTTTTTTTTTTTTTTTTTTTACATTTTCTGTTCTCCATCCAGGCGTCTCCAACCCTATTTTAGCTTGAAGGCTGATGTTTTACCAGGGACAGAGTGTGCCATGAATTATGGATTCCATCTGATCCTCGTCGAGACAATCTGAATATTTTCCCTGTGGGTGCTTGAGTGAACCAAATTAGCCCCATGCTTGTCAGCTTCCTCCCTCTCTTTGTGCTGCAGATGAAAGTATAAGAAGTGAAAACTGGAACTCTCTTGACCTTTTCAAGTCTTCAAATAATGATTTTCCAGACAGATAAGACTAAATTGGTATTGGATCTCAGCTTGGGAGCAGGGAGGGTGGCCGTTTACGGGCTGCATGCTTGCTCACTGCTTCATTTTCTTCTGCTTGATGGAAGAAATTAAAACTCTGATGGTCAGATTAGGTGGTTCCAAGCCTCTGTCCCTCGCCTGCTGCTGCAGATGTGGGAATTGGGCTTATCTACCGGTTCAGGTGAGGAGGTCAATAATTTGAACACTCGAAGAAATAACTGAGGTAATGAGATCCTTAAACTAAAGGGCTTGTAACTTGTGTGTGTGTGTGTGTGTGTGTGTGTGTGTGAGAGAGAGAGAGAGAGAGAGAGAGAGAGAGAGAGAGAGAGAGAGAGATCCACAGCCATAACACAAACAAAAGCAAAACATTTCACAGAGCAAAGGGTCACCTAGGGAATCAAGCCAAGGACGGTATCAAAATTATCTGCTCCATAGGGTTGCCTTCCTCTGAACTGCTGCTAACCTAGTCATGCCTGTGAGCTGTCACCTAACAGGGAGCTGCATGCCAACCAGTGGCCCTCTGCTGTTGGCTTGTATTAACATAACTTTCATCAGGCTGGGCTGGAGCTGCTGGACCACAGTCTAGGTAAATCTTCAAGGAGAAAGGTGGCTGGCCAGGTCCAGAGGTCAAGAGATGTTGCAGAAGCTCTGTTTTCTCTGACCTAATTGTGGGAAAAAAATGAGAGCATTGGCTGATTTCCCCCAAAAGAGAAATCTGTGATTAGGAGGAAAAGATCCTCAAAAACACACTCATCTTACTTCTCAGTGTTGCTCAGGTTAGCCAGCAACGACCCCTCCTAAGCATCCTTATAAAAGGATATCGGGCTGGGGATGTGGCTCAAGCGGTAGCGTGCTCGCCTGGCATGCACAGGGCGCTGGGTTCGATCCTCAGCGCCACATCAAAGTAAGATAAAGATGTTGTGTCCACCGAAAACTAAAAAATAAATATTAAGAAATTTTCTCTCTCTCTCTCTTAAAAACAGTCTATTAATTAATCTTCACTTTCTGGATACCTTAATGTTTTGGGGGAATGAGAATTGGAAGATCAGATAGAAAACTTGAGTCTTCTGACTTCATTCGGTTTAGAGTAGGGCATCATTATAAAATGCACTTTTCCTATACCTGTTTCTCTGGGTCGCTAATCCTCTTATGGGGTGACTTTTAACCTCAAATCATATAGTTTTGCACTGTTTAGGACAAAGTATTAGGGAAAATAGACGAATCTATTCCTTCCCCTAAGACTTACTGAAAAGCAAGCTTTATTATTATTATTTATTTTTTTTGGTTGAAAAATACTTAGTATTATTGCATCTAATTCTCATAACAGTGTGACTTCTTCAAAAATGATTGGAGCAGGACTGGTTTTGTGCAATTGCACAGAATCTAAGAGTCACAGTGGAACACTAGATAAAACCAAAATAAGACTGTAAAAACAATACTAATAAGACGCTAGTGTTTTTCTCCATCTACTAATCTCTTGCTCTTTCACAATATCTTTCTCTGTCTCTGTCTTCTACCTCTCCTTTATTTATAGAAGGAAGAGGCTTCCTAGATATTATGTGGTGTTTTAGTTAGCTGCTGCTGCTGCTTCTTCTTTTTTTTTTATGCAGTGACAAAAATACCAACAAAAACAGCTTAGAGGAGGAAAAGTTGAATCTTGGGCTCACTGTTTCAGAGGTTTCAGTTCATGGTTAGTCAACTACATTGTTCTAAGCCTGAGATGAGGCAAGAAATCATGGCAGAAGGACATGGTGGAGGTAAGCTGTTCAGCTCTTGGCAGCAGAGAGACAGAGGAGAGAGAGATAGAGATAGACATAGAGACAGAGAGAGAGATAGAGAAGGGGGTAGAGAGATGGATAGAGGAACCAGGGACAAAACATAACCCTCAGAGGCATTTCCCCGGTGAACTACCTCTAGCCACACCCTACCACCCAGTACAGTAGTTCTCACAAAATCTTAACCCATCATATGAATTAATCCACTGATTAGGTTATAACTCTCACAGTGTAATAATTTCACCTTGAATATTAACACAGGAGTTTTTAGGGGCACCTCATATCCAGGTAATAACACACGGCCACTTTTAGACATGACCCTTTCATTTCACTTAAAGTATCTTTCTTTTTTGAGCAGAATTAGGTTCAGAGCAGTATTTACCATGTTCCATAACTTCGTTAATGAAAGCTGAAGCTGTCATTTATGTGCAGTTTATGTGATTTAAAAATAATCCCAGGCTGGGGATATAGATCAGCTGGTAGAGTGCCTGCCTCGCATGCACAAGGGCCTGGGTTCAATCCCCAGCACCACCAGAAAAAAAAAAATCCTTATGTTAAATATTTTTAAATGGTAGAACCCATATATCTATTTAACTAGCTGATCAGTTCTAGCCTGAAGAGTGTCCAGAGTTTCCATGATGAGGGGTTCCTTTCACCCTGTCTCAAGAACAGATTCCTGGGGTTCTTTGTAAGCTACACTTAGAAAGAGGCCATTGGGAAGGTCTAGGACAAAGTATGTTGAAGAAACATTTCTTGTGAGCAAAAGCTGAAGGAGTCAGGGGATCTGCAGCCTGGAAAGGGAATGATGAAGTGGTAATGTCCTGGTTGTCTGTCTTGAGGCGTTAGGACATTGCTGTGTTGATGTAGATCTTGGCCTAATGTTTAGGAGTTCTGGGTGGGGAGAGCTGAATTTATTTTAGGGAGAGCCTTCCATGGGAACTGCCTGGTGAAGAAGTGGGCCCTCTGTTTCTTGTAGTATTCAAACAAAGGCAGGATGCTCATCTGTAAGAACGTTGTAGGTCAGATTAGCTTGGGTGACCCTGTGTGTTTACATCGTAGGTGAGGTTTCTCCCAGATTTAGACCTGAAAAGATCAGAGATTTTCTTGTATTTGAATTCTTGCACAGATAAATAACAAATCTCTATTTAGGGAACATACACAAGCTTGAAAATGCTTCAACTGATGCTACTCGAAATGCATTGAGAGGAAGGGATTTTACAGTTTTAATTGTGGTTTCTGTGCGACTGACCTCCCAATTCAAGATATTAATGTTGTTATAAATAAATAATTTTAAGTTGAGTCAATATAATAAGTGGTTACTTTATGGCAGTGGTTTTTATAGGGGGGGTAATCTTGCTCCGTAGAGGTCATTTGGAAGTTTCTGGAGATGCTTTTTGTTTGTGCTGACTGAGGGAGGTGGGGTTGCTCCTGGCATCCAGTGGGTAGAGGCCAGGGATGCTGGTAAACATTCTAGGACCCACAGGAGAGCACCGCAACAAAGAACCCTTGAATCCAAATATTGATAGTGCCAGAGTTTAAAAGCCTTTCTTTATGGAGATCATGAATGTGATCACAAGACTAATAAAAATTGTCCCAATGACAACATTGCATGGATTTGTAAAAATGCCAGACCTCAAGTAACTGTTAAGGGAGTGGGGATGATGTGTTTTGAAGAAGAAAGTTTTGTTTTATGTGGCTCAAACAATGGCTTTGGTGAAAACAGACATTCTGTCAGCAACTCGGAGGGTTCCAAGAATGTTGTTTCATAAACCGAGTGAGGGAGAAAACCAGTGTTTGTGAATCAATATGTCATTGCGTATGAGACACGATGTTAAGTGTTCGTAACTAATAAATAGATCGAATAAAGCCATTTGGCAATGGTAGCTACTCTAAAAGTTGATATGCTGAAGTGGGTTAGAAACTTTTCCCCCTGGTGCTGGGGGTGAAACCCAGAGCCTCACACATGCTAGGCAAGCAGTCTACCATTGAGCTGCACCCTCAGCCCCATAAGCAACTTTCTGATATTCTCATTTAGAAAATGACCGTGTGCCTTACATTCTGGTTAGCTTTTACTTGGACTTTTATGGAAAAATTCTAATTATAGGGTTTGAAAAATCTTTGTGTCTGTATTTGGTCATCATATGAATTTCTTGGTTATGATATGAAATTCCTTCTATCTTATGGATCTGGAAACAACTTCCAAAGGAAACTTCCAACTTCATACTTTTATTTGTTTACAAAAATAGCAAATTGTAAAAATCAGTGTATCTTGTAGGTTTTGACAAATACATACACCACCACCTCATCAGGATCAAAAACATGCCTGCTCTTTCCCCCAAAGTCTCTCTACTGCTCCTTTGTAATCAACTCCTTTTCTCCATGTCTCTGTTTTTTTTTTTAATGTAATCTTTACACATTTTACAGTTTTAATTGTGGTTTCTGTGCGACTGACCTGTTTTGAGAAACGTCTGTGTATTTTTGCCCATTTACCAATTAAATTTTAAAACAAAAAGTTTCTTTTTTTTTTGTAGAATGTTTATTTTCAAAGTAAATTCTTTTGTAGAGACCCAGCATCTAAATTGGACTCACTCAGAGCTTCTCTGGACAAAGTGGGGCATAGAGCCCCAAGTCCATCTGTTCTGCCTCCTGCTGACTCCAGTCAGGGCCTTGGGGATTCTTGGGGGACCGGCAGAACAGGCAACACTGTTGATTGAATGCCACAATGCATTCCATGTTTGGTGAGTTGGCAAAGCTAGTAGTTGTGTAGAGGGAAATAAACTAGGTAGACATGGCTCCTGCCTTTGTTGAGCTTTGAGTCTGGTACAGACATGAATCCAATGTGTGTACAAACTCTGTTGGTCTCCTATATCCATAGGTCCTACATCTACAAGTTTAACCAACCTCAGATGGAAATTTTCTTTTCCATTTTATTTATTTTTTTGGTCCCAGGGATTGAACCTAGGGGTGCTTAACCACTGAGCCACATCCCCAGCTTCCCTCCCTTTTAAATCTTATTTACAGAGAGGGTCTCACGAAATTGCTTAGGGTTTCTCTAAGTTGCTAAGTCTGGCTTTGAACTCACAATCCTCCTGCCTCAGCCTCCTGAGCTCCTGGGATTATAGGTGTGCACCATTGTGCCCAGCTCATTATTTTTCTCTTTTATTAGTGCCTTATAGTTGTACATAATAGTTGGGTTCACTTTGACAACATCATACATGCATGGAATTTGATTTAGTCCATTTCAGTCCTCCTTGTGCCTGCTTTCCCGCCCTTCCTTTATTCACTATTCTCTATTTTCTACTCATCTTCCTGTCACTCAATTATTTATTTAATTTGATTGGTGCTTTATACATACACATAAAGGTAGAATTCACTGTGGTATATTTATACATGCACATAGTGTAATTTTGTTAAATTTATTCTGCATTTCTTCCCCTTTCCTGTCCCTTCTCCCTCTAGATCTCCTTCTTCTATTCCACTTATTTTCCCTATATTTTTATGATATTCTATTTCCTCCCTCTTTCCCCTTATTTTACTTTAGCTTTCACATATGAGAGAAAACATTTGAGCCTTAATTTTCTGAGTGTGGCTTATTTCACTTAGCAGGATATTCTCCAGGTTCATCCATTTTGCTGCAAAAGCCATAATTTCCTTCTTCTTTATGGCTGAGTAAAACTCCATTGTGCATATCTACCACATTTTCTTAATCTGTTCATCTATTGATAGGCATCGGGACTGGTTCCGTAACTTGGCTATTGTGAATTGTGCTGCTATAAACATTGAACTGGCTGTATTGCTATAGTATACTAATTTTCATTCTTTTGGACAAATACTAAAGAGTGGGTCATATAGTGGATACGTTCCTAGTCTTTTGAGGAATCTCATGCTGCTTTCCAAAGTGGTTGTACTAATTTGCAATCCCACCAACAATGTTTGAGGTATTTCCCCCCCACATTCTCACCAGCATTTATTGTTTGAATTATTTTTAAAAAATATTTATTTTTTAGTTGCAGTTGGACACATACCTTTATTTTATTTATTTTTATGTGGTACTGAGGATTGAACCCAGGTCCTTGAACATGCTAGGCGAGTGCTCTACCACTGAGCCATAACACCAGCCCCTTGAATTTTTGATAATTGCTGTTCTGACTAGAGAGAGATGAAATCTTAGTGTGGTTTTGATATGCATTTCCCTGATTGCTAGGAATGTTCAATATCTTTTTTTGTGTGTGTATTTGTTGGCTATATGTGTTTTTTTTTTTTTTTTTTGAGAAACGTCTGTGTATTTTGCCAATTTACTAATTAAATTTTAAAACAAAAAGTTTCTTTTTTGTTTTGTTTTCTGGCAATGAGCTTTTTGAATTCTTTGTATATTCTGGATATTAATCCCCTGTCAGAAGAGTGCTGGCAAAGATTCTCTCCCATTCTGTAGGTTCTCTATTCATACTCTCAATCATTTCCTTTGCTGTGTAGAAGTCTTTTAATTTGATGGAATTCCACTTATTGGTTTTATATCTTGAGCTTTGGGAATCTTAAAATTAAAGTAGTTAGTGCCTGCACCTATTTGATGGAGAGTTGACCCTCTGTTTTCTTCTGGCAGGTGCAAGGTTTCTGGTCTAAATCCTAAGTCTCTGATTCACTTTAGAATAACTTTTGTTCAGGATCAGAGATAGGGATCTAGTCTCATTCTTTTACATAAGGATATCCATTTCCCACCCCCCCCCAGCACTATTTGTTTAAAAGTCTATCTTTTCTTTAACATCTATTTTTGGCACTTTTGTCAAATATCAGATGGCTGTAAGTGTGAGTGTTTGTCTCTGTTTCTTCTATTATATGTCCTTGGTCTTCATGACTATTTTGATGCCAATATCATGCTGTTTTTATTGCTATAGCTCTGTAGTATAATCTGAGATGGGTATTGTGATACTTCCTGCATGGTTCTTCTTGTTCAGGATTGCTTTGACTATTCTGAGTCTCCTATATTTCCAAATAAATCTTGTGACTCCTTTTTCTAGTTCTGTGAAGAATGTCATTGGTATTTTGATAGGTATTGTGTTGAATTTGTACAGTGCTTTTGGTGATATGGCCATTTTGACAATATTACTTCTGTCAAATGGGAAAAATTTAGAACTTGATTGGACTGAGAAGTGCCACTTCCAGGTGTGTCTATAAGAGTGTTTCCAGAGAGCACTCTCATGTGGAACAGCACCCTAAATGTGGATGGCATTGTCCATTAGGCTGGGGTCCTGGATGGAGCACAAAGCTGAAGCAGGAGGAAGCTACAGCAGATGCAAGCTTGATCTTTCCTGAGCATGTGTGTCTATTGCTGCTGCCAGCACCTGTGGACATTCCACTCCAGCTTCTTAGACTGAGTAACTGCTGGTTCCTTTGCCTTTCCTGCCTACTGACAGCCATTGTGGGACTTCTGATCCTATAAACCAATCTAATAAATCCCCTTTTGTAGTCATACATATATACATCCTGTTGGTTCTGTTCCTCTAGAGAATCCTGACTAATATCTGTACTGAATATGTACAGACTTTTTCTGGTCATTATTCCCTAAATGCAGCCTAATGATTATGAACATAGCATTCACCTTGTCCCAGTAGGTATTATAAGTAATCTAGATGATGCAGGCAGATGTTAATAGCTTACCTGCACATAGTATGCCATTTTATTTAAGGGAGTTGAACATTCAGGGACATTGGTATCTGTGGGGGTGCTGGAACCAACCTCCACCAATCTCCACAGAGACCGAGGGATGACTAAAATACGTAAAAATCAAAGCTTCGCCTTGCATCCAGTAGGGAAATTACATGGTGTTTCAGGAGATAGAGCTGCCAAAACTGAGGCAAGCCTGGTGTCATTTTTTGAGGCAAATTCTACTTGCCACTCATTTCCAAGTTGAGGGAAACTTCCAGAAGGTCCTGAGGTGGAAGATGCCTGCAAAGAACCATGAGAAACACATGTGGTTGGACAGCAAGGAGGTCCCAGAGATGTGGTCAGGGGTTAGATGAAACAGGGCCAATTTATGTGTGCCATTAAAAAAAAAAAACCCAAAAAACAACCAAAAAAACATTTAGACTTCATCTCAAGATTGAAACTACAGAAAGGTTTTGAGTAAGGGAGAGGCATGATGGAATCCACTCTCTTTCTCTGACCATTTGCTGAATGCAGAATGAATGTACCACATTGGTGGGTGGGCAATTGCGGAAGTGGAGGGAACTGTGGAAAAGTGGCTTCAGCAGTGTGGGCCGGCTAAGGAGGCTAGGTCAAGGAGGTGCAGGTGAAAATAGACAAGCAAATGCCTTGCAGGCTGTGCTGGAGGTAAATGAATGCCAGCCTGTGGAGGGCTGAGTTGACAGTGTCAGGGAGACCCACCAAGTCTGGGACTAAAGCAACTGCATTCATGGATCTACAGGAGGATCGGGTGTAGGAAGAGAAAGCACAATCCACTTCTGGACAAATTAGATGGTACAGGGAAACATCCAGAAGGAAATGTCAAGGAGGCAGCGAGATCCAGGCCTGGAGTAACCATTGGTTACTTGTTCTTAGGAAAGGCTCAACATGCTGTTACCCTAAGCTTGGAGTTGGGCAAAAATGTATCTGGAATGTGGCCCCTTAACTAGGAGCATTGAAGTAGGAAGTAAGAGACATCTGGATTAGTGTTGTAAAAGAAATATGATCACACAGCCATGGGGCTCAGTGGAACATGCTTTCTTTTGTGTTAGGGAGTCAGAAAAGTTCAGCTTTGCTCTTTCCTAGAGGAAAAGTAGGAAGACCACCATCCCTGGGAGGGAAAGCAGTACATGGAGTTCATAAGGTATGAAAATGGTTGGTCCATGCAGGGACTCTCAGGTAGTTTGGTATGGGGAGATGGCAGAGACTGTGTATCATAGGTTGGAAACAGGGACCTTTGGAATCAGGACATTAAACTCGCGTGTATAGCAAGAGAGAAGCCAGGAAGAGCTGTGAGGAGAGGGGAGACACCATTGGATCTGTGGCCACAGAGTGCAGTGTGGCCTGGGATGAGAAGGACCAGGGGCAGGAGTGGGCTCCGGGAGGATGCTGCAGTTGTCCACGTGAGTGAATGAGTCTTCTAAGGCCTCAGCTTTAGGGATAAAGAGAAAGGGGTGATGTAGGGATTTGGAGGCAGAACATGCTGGTCATAGTGACAGAAGAGATGGGAAGGACAGGAGATTATAATGCTTCTATATTGAGCGAAGAACTAATAGTGACACTGTTAACTACAACTGCAGCTCCGATGAGAATTGTGGTGAAGCCATGAATCCTGCTTTGTGTGTGTTGTGCTTGATCCTAAGGGGCTTCCATGGACCTCTGGGGGCCACCAAGATGATGTGAGCCCATTTGTCCATTGTTCTGTGGTGCGTGGTAACTGACCAGTCCTCGGACGCATTGCATTCAGTGGTTTGTTTGTGAATCTCCCTTTACACTATGGATATTCTTTATTACTTTAATTTTGTTGTGGTGCTGGGAATGGAACCTAGGTGCTTGCACATGCTAGGCAAGGGCTCTACCACTGACTGCACCTCCTGTCCTGTGGGCATTTTTGAAGAAAAGAACTGAGTTATATCATCCCTTATTTTTCCCAGTGGGTATATTGTACAGCAGTTTTTCAAAAAAAATTTTTAACTTTAATACACAGAAACAAACTTTATATAATGCAAACATATAACACCTAAAATATGCCTGAAACAAAATTTTTATAAAATGCTCACCTGTAGTATCTTTAGTGCTCTTTTATCTGTTATTTCTCCTCCTTGGCCCTCCTCTTCCCTCCTCCTCTTTTTCTTCCATGGGGAAAAAAAAAGATCTCCTCTTCCTATATTCATTTAAAAATGAGTGGGTTGCAGCCTGCAGTGTGGAAATGTCTGAGGTTGAGCTCAGTGTGTTGTAAAGATCTTGAAATTTGTGATCAGGCAGACTTGGGTTTGGATTCTACTCTGTCATTGAATAATGACACAAGTGGCCCTGGCAAGTCACTGAACCTGTTAGAAACCCAAGTTTCATATTTGTTTAATGAAGATAAGGCCTGGCTCATAGTAAAGATCAAATAAGAAGGTGAATGCCTGTAGATGAACCTGGTTGTTTGTCTTGCTGCTGTAACAAATTACCACAGAATTGAGGCTTAAAGCAACATAGACTTGTTACCTTACAGTTCTGGTCATCAGTAGCCCAAAGTGAGTCTTGCTGGGCTAAGATCAAGGTATCAGCAGGACTGTCCTCCTTTCAGAGCCACTGGGAGAGAATGTTCCCTTGCCTTTTCTTGCACCCAGAGGCCACCTGCATTACTTGGCCAATTGCATCTTCCTTTCCTCCAACTTCAAATCATCAGTGTAACAGCTTCGAATCTCTTTCAGATTCTGAGCCTCTATGTTCTTCTTCCACCGTTAAAGGATACCTTACGCTTATCCAGAGAATCCAGGACACACTTCTCATTTTCAGGTCGGTTCACTGGCAAACTTAATTCCAAATGCATTGATGACTCCGTGCCTTTTAACACACCACAGGCTCTGGGATTAGGATGTCGACCTCTTGGGGGTGTTAATTTTCTGCCTACCACAGAAGGGCAGTGAGCAGAACCTTATGGATATTCTGTAAAGAGTTGATGACATTGAAGTTCTCTTTTAACTCATGAAATAAAAAAAAAATACAATGAGACATAAAACAACAATAAAATCTATCCGTTTAGTACGTATTCCATCTTAAGTCAGATTCCCATTTTACCTTTGGGAAACAGCTATTTAAAACTGGCAGCAAAATCTTATTGCCATTAGACTATTTTGAACAACACTTTTGAAACTCAGGCATCACTATCAAAACGTCTTTTTAAAAATGCTTTGCTTCTATTGAACATTTGGTTAACATAAGTTCGAGGTCAATGTTTAAGTCAATAGTAAACATGTTGAACAGGCCAGGCCTCAGGCCAGTTGCTGAAGTTCTACTAAAGTTCTCCTCTACTCTGAAACTGAATCAATATTTTTATTTCACATGAGAGGAACAGAAAGGGGGAGAGGAGGAGAAGGGGGAAAGGAGAGGATGAAGAAGACCAAACCTACTTGGTGTATTTGCACATAATAGATGCTCAGCAAATATTTTGTAAATAAATGACAAAAAATAAAATCCATATTAAAAAAAAAGACAAAGCTGTGCTTTTGGGAATGACATAAGACAGACACTTTTTCTGAAGACTGATATCTTGAAAAAAATGTACAATTATCATAAGACCAAATATCTGTAAATGCTAGCATTATTCTACATATTTTTAGCATTTCTGCTAGACTACACCTGGAGCTATGCACAGGGCTCTTGCTGTTTCATACTGGAAAATCTGTTCCCCTGATGATGAGATTAAAAAGCTGAATCCCTGGTGGCTTAGCTAGATTGCAAGCCTGTAATCAAGGCAGCATCCATTTCCCCCGGCACCTTGACTGCAAGAGAGGCTGGAAGGAGGGCCAACAGCAACACAAAAATCTCCAGAAGCCCTTGGAGCAGTTTAAGCAGCTGGGAGAAGGGCTGCAGAGGGCGGGGAGTGGAGAAGCTGAGGGTGAGTTTATCACAGTGCTTTCTCCTGGGAAGGAGTGATCAGGTAGTGCTGGGTAGGAGTCAGCCATGAATGGTGAGCAGGGAAAAGACAAGGAAGGGTGACAGAAAACCACAGTGAGCCTTATCTGACAGTCAGCACCTGGAAGATGGGGGCTTGGTATAATAAAACTTCACCTGGCCTTCGTTTAAAAAAAAAATTATCTCTTGCTACCATGTCTCCAGGGTCTTCCTTCACCACCTAAAATATGTCAAAGACCCAGTGACCCTGATAGGCAAGACTTACAAAACTTGATGGGCGCTATTCAAAGAGTAATGAACCAATTAAGGGGACAGGAAATTGAGGCAAAAACAGAGTGACATACTTGTGACATGTTTTTTTTTTCCTCCAAAACTTCTACTCTAGGAGGGCCACCCCGTCCTCTCTTGGAGGCTATCCACGCAGTTCCTATGCTGTCAGTCAAAAGTCAGAAGGTGAACTGGGGCGGGACTCTTGAAATTTTCTGGGACTCCCAATAAAACTTGAAGGCAGGAGGGGTGCACATCCCTCTCCTTTCTGAGAGAACCCACTCTCTCCCTTGAGAGTGTCTCCTTTCCCTCCTATAATACATTCCTGCCTGTCACTTTGACATGTCTGAGTTCTTTCTGACTCCATCACAAGAATGGGGGCTTGAAGGGGGGAGTCTCCACACTGCCTCAGGTTCCCGGGAGGCCCCATCATGTAACAGCATGACAGTCACCTCAACAGCAGCTGAAAGGAGGCAAAGGACGGACGTCGCGGCTCTATCCAGTGCTGGGCTCATGAATGTGGAGCACCCACCATCTGAGTGACACGTTGACTTCCTCCCACTCCGTCAGTCCAACATCACTCATGAAGAATCCGTTTCCCATTTTCCCTCTGGATGAATGACTGACTCACTTGGTTGTCAGCCCACATCTGACATCACATTGGTTCAGGTCAGGCTGTTTTGGAATGTGAGGTTGTTTGCTCTTTGAAACCTTGAGCCTGGTAGAATACATTCCTGTAACCCAGTGCCTTCCCCAGAGCAGACTCTTGGTACATTTCTGTTGAATTTAAAAGGTAATAGATTCAAGCTGCTTCTTAACAATTTCATACTCATTTTCTTGACTTATGGATGAATAATATCATGCTAATGAATTTTTTATTTTATTTCATGTTTTTTGATAAAGAACAAGATTTCATAGTGGTAAGAGCAGAAGCTTTGGACTTAGATCATGATCAATCTCCACTTAGGCAGTTATTTACAAGCTTTACGGTCTTAAGACAATTATTTAAATGACCTGAGTCTTGGCTGACTCATCTGTAAAATGGGAATAATATTCTTACCTTATCAGCTAATTGGGAGGATGACTTAGGCTCTAGGGGAGACACTGATTGATCCAGGGGAGTCATATCCAGGGTTCAGATATAATGGATTGTCCTGTATAATTTTCTTTTTCCTCTGGTTGGGGCTCTCTATGGCAGCTGTTCTTGTTCAGGATGCAGGAAGATGAGTCAGAGAGAGAAGTCTCTGGACGGCCATGGTTCGCAGAATGCAGCAGTGTCATCTGCTGGCAAAAGGGGCTTCTCTGAGTGTCTCCTTTTACACCCCAGGGAGGATTTTGCATCTTAAAGGTGTGTTTCTTAGAGTGTCACCTTTGGCTTTTTGGCTATCTTTATCAAGTCCACAATCCCTGGAGAGAAGACCCTGATGGTGAGACCTCCTGAGTCAAATTTTCAGGATTGGGCTTTATGGAGGCTTTGGAGGGGTCCGTGGCAGTGGCGAGTGCCCTGACCCAGGCCAAAAGCAGGTGGCGGGGGCAGGGTGTAGTATTTTGCTCCACTCTTTATCCACCTCGCCCAATTCCCTCAGCCTTCAGCCTCTGCTCAGCCCTTCCCCTGTAAGTCCCCGTCATGACGCCCTGTCCCCGTGCCCTGAACTCACATCTCCAGCAGCATGCCCATCATGACTGGTTCATGAGAATGCAGCTGGGGACATAATAAACTTGGCATCTCAGGCCACGAGTGGAATCCTTGGTCCATCATGGGAGCTGCTTGACTTTTTCTACCCTACCTGCGTCAGGATGCTTTTGGCTGTAGGTGACAGAACCCTCATTTTACCTTGGCTTGATGTATGAAGATGTTCACTGTTAACTTGCAAAGCAGTTAAGAGGTAAGCAGTTCCAGGCTTCTTCAGTGGATCAGCTGTTTCCCCTGGGGCCCAGACTCTGCACCCTTCTGCTTTGGTATCTTGTGCAGACTCCGTAGCCTCAGCTTTACCCATGGTTACAAGACGGCTGCCCAGATCCAGGGTTGCCACAGAAGGGTGATGCCAAAGAGCTTTCTTGGAAAGACTGAATTTTCATTCTACACATGAAGGCTTCCCATGGACTTTTCCTTATGGGTCATTGGCCAGAACTGTGCCTGCACCATCACCAGCCTCTGGCTAAGAGGAATGGTTTCCTCATTGACTTATCACGTTCATAGTTCCTGCCCTGGAGGTGGAATTCTTATTTCTTTCTCTGTGAAGAAGGAGTCTCTGCAAATTTAGCAGGAAGATGGAGGAAGGCCTGGGGGTTGATGGTGTGTTATGTCTGTCCTTCTTCCCACATCTCCTCTGCAGATTCTTTGCCCACTTGCCTCCTCCCCAGGTTCCTAATCCACTGCCCACACTGTGACCTTTGTTTTCTTCTAGAGGTGAAAATCCTCTCCAGACTGTTAGTTCTAAAGGATTAAGAAATAATTCCCTGCCACGTGCTTCCTCGTTTTGTGTGTTCTACCTCCCACAGTACAGGGTAGTCTTTAAGGATAAAGACAGTATCACATTCATTTTTGTTTCAAGTAGCTAACACACATCCTGGAAGATGACTTGTGTTCAAAATGGGTCTGCTGAATGAAGCAAATGCCTGGATTCTGAATTCAATGAGAAAGTCATTTCGATTGGGGTAGCAACAAAGATCCAGTTCAGTAAAGAATTCACAAATCTGGTGTTGAAGAGCAAGTCACTTAAATGCAATCACGTCTACGCTTCCTGCAGTGGATTGGTGGGCCCCCCACAAGAGCTCAGTACATATTTGTGGCACTGAATTGGACTTAAGGAGAGAGAGAAAGTGTGAGAGCTTGACCTGTTCATCTGGGGACTATGAGGAACAGAGGAACAGATGCTATGGGACACAGTACAGACTGAAGATGAGGGATTGTGGCTGGCTGAAGGACCAGCTGCTTTGGGAATAGCTGTACTTCTGCTTCTAGACTTGGGAGACTAGAATGGATGAAATAAGGCCTCCAACAAGAGGAAGAGAGCTGACCTGGAGGTGCCTCAGGGGCACCCTGTCTAAGACAGCCATTTGTAGGGACTTTAGGACTCCACAGTGCCAGCTGTACCTGGTGGGCTGAGAGTCAGGGTTCAGGAGGAATCAATGCCAACCTGTTGGAAGAGCAGCACCTATGATTGGCCTCTGCAAAACCTGTGAAAGAAAGGGCCCCAGAGAGAAAGAGCTGCCCATAATGCATTCCTTTCTTGCCCTCAACTTCTGGAGAAGGTAGAGGCATCTTCCTGAGTTGTGGAAAGAGACAGATGCACTAGGTGGACAAATGGAGAACGTGGCCTTGACCCCTCCCCTGCATGAGTGAGAAGTTCTTCTATTAAATTTTGAAAATTTATATGATAGCTTCAGACTGAACAGTTTTTTTTTAAAGAGAGAGAGAGAGAGAGAGAGAGAGAGAGAGAGAGAGAATTTTTAAATATTTATTTATTTTTTAGTTTTTGGTGGACACAACATCTTTGTTTGTATGTGGTGCTGAGGATTGAACCCGGGCCGCACGCATGCCAGGCCAGGGCGCTACTGCTTGAGCCACATCTCCAGCCCCAGACTGAATAGTTTTATTAGGAAAACAGGGCTGGAAAAAAAAAAACATCTGAAATTGAAAAGTAGAGGTTTATTTTTTATTCTTTAAATGACTGGAGTGAAGAGAAAAATACAAAACTTCAAAAAATACTGTATGATGAAACATAAATAAACAGATAAAAACAACAAGCAGATTTAAAAGGCCAGAAAATGATGTGTGTGTGTTTTTTTCCCAGGCATTCCTTTTTTTCAAAGATAACGATTCACAAACATTCCATAATCATACTACTGGTTGCATTAATAACAAAACACACAACACAGAACTGTAACCTGAAATTTTTCGTGAAGACACCTTTTCTTCAACTGTGTCACCGAATATGAAACTGAGAGTAACATATTCTTTCTCCTAATTGATATAGAATAAGATACTGAGCCACAGGCTCATGAGCCTTCTCTACACTTAAAACATTCTCTAAGAAATCAATTAATTGTAATGTAAAATTGCATTATAGAGCTCAGAGAAAAATTCAACAATAAGTTTCCTAAATGCTTTTTATCATCAGAAGCAATACAAACAGCAAAACTAGAGAATTTACTCTGCAAACATGTTCCACGAAGAAACAAGTAATTACATTTTTATCAACTGCACTTCCTGCCTTTGCCTTTTTTAGATGGTTAGGTTTTATCCACCTCTAAAATGTTTTGCCTTATCTACTGTTTCCGGTAAGAGCAGCAAATAGAGCAGCGATAAGCTCCATAATTACGGACACGGTAGGGTCTGGAAGGTTTGCGTGGTTGGAGTCAACGGGTAGTGTTATTATCTGAGGTCATCACACTGGGTTAAGTGTTCTTGGTGATGAATTTTCTGAGGATCTCTGTATGTCGTCTGCTCTTTAGTGCAACCCAGTGGGAGGTAGCACTCGATGCAGGGCAGAGGTAGGGGCTTTGGGGATGACAGCCCCAATACAAGCCCTACTCTTGACCTGATAACTGTGCAATCTCAGGCCAGTCGCTTAACTTACTTAAAGCTTGGCTTACTTCTGCCTAATAATAATCTTATCCTTGCCTGCCAATGGCTACTCTGAAGGTTAAATGTAATAATGTGTATAAAGCATGAACACAGTGCCAGGTAAATGAGAACAGAGACCAATAAAATAAGCAGAGTAATTTTAGAAGGATGATGCAATGATACCAACCAGAAGGATAAAAGAACAGATGTTATTAAAAGGATAAAATGATAATTGGAAAAGCATCCCAGTTTACTGTGTTGAGTTGGCATTGTACAGAAATTAACGGCCATATTGGTCTAGAAACATTAAACTTATATTTTTTATTTGTACAGGGGTTTCGCACTGTATTAAATATGTAAGGTCTTATCTATGTGGATTTGATAACAGAAATTAATATTCTATAAATAAAAAAATGATAATTGGCTGTGAAGAGACAATGATGAAACAATGTAAAATCTCTGCAATTATTTTTGTGCCAAAGTGGAAATACGTTGCAGTCTCAAAACACTCATTTTTTTCCCCTCCTCTTCAAATAGTTTTGTAACCATCACAGGCTTGATATTGCCCTTTAAAATTTAGGAAAGAGTTAGTTATTTAGTTAATCATTCCTTCTGAAACAATATATGCAAAATGCTTGGTGCATTAAGAGTCAGCAGAATGTGCACAGGTCTTTGTTCTTCGTGGTCTGCTTGGCTTATGCAGAGGATACTGTTCCCTCATGACTTTGCTGATAGACCCTGTGCCTCTGTGCTGTTGGTACTTGAGCTGTATTTGAGTTACCTGAAAAAGGCACGGGAACACTTCTCTGAACATGAACTTATTGCTCCATATAGATACCTGTTTCTAGATACGGAGATACATTTACAAATCTCTCTCACTTGCATGCAAAGATAAGTGGGGATAACTCCTTGCAGAGAGGTTCAGTGTTTATATTACCCTAATGGGAAGACTGCAAAGTTCTAAAAGTATCCAACTGCAGCTTATTCTCTACTGAACACACTGATCTTAGGTTTATATCTGTGGCTGTTACTTGCATAATTGGACATTCTTTGGAATTGGCTTCGAATTGGCTGCAATTCAGGGGCAGGCTGAGAGCTCTGAGCATCCTCAGGGCTGGTGGTTTGCATGGGGAGGAGCTGGAGTTACAAAAAGGAAGCAGTTGCTTGTTTGCTTGTATTTCTTCTCCTCTTGGGGATTCTGCTACTTCAGTCCAGGTTCTGTGGGAGGAGGGTAGAGGTGGAAGAAGAGCGAAAACACAAATGCCAGCAACACAGCCCTGTGCTTGGGTTTTGCCTATCCAGGTGCTCTCTGGTTTACAGATTAGTAGACTCTTTTTTCTCTGTCCTTCCCCAGCCAGGGTGCCATCTGGCTTTTCCCTTTGGGTGTTATTTCTCAGACAGTGACAATGATAAATAGTAAATGTAAACCATCCGTTTCCCTCTGGCCAGCAGCTTTCGAACAGCCGTAAAGGCATATGTGTGCACTTAAATACCTGAATCACCTTTCTCCTCGCTCATCTATCTGCTTCAGCTTTTATTCTACTTGCTCTGTTTCTCTCCTTCATCACTAACCTCTCAGAGATCACAGGATTGATCTCCTTTTCTTTTCATAGTTATCCTCATTATGAAAGTAGTATGTCAATTTTAGAAATTTCGTGTTTTGACAAACTGGAAAACAAGTAAAATAACATGCTATTCTGAAACCCCGCCTCTGGGAGATATTACTTATGTTTGTTATATTTCCATCTTGATTTTTATTCTGGACACAAGCATTCGTACACAGGTATGCACATAGTTGAAGGCATGCTATGTATTTATTTTTGTCTTGTTTTATTTTGTGTGACATCATATGCATTTCCTTATGCTAATAAACATGTTCTTGACAACTTTACTAGATTCATCACCTCCGACTTTATATAGATATTTCTAATTTTTCTCTGGCACAGATAATGTCGCATGAGCATCTTCCCCCAGAGGTCTTCGCTGGTCCTGCAGAAGTTGGGATTCCTATCTTTGGAACTTAAAATACGGCATTTTATTGCTATTTTACTATGCATTTCTTTGACTATAAAATCCGTATACAGGGCTTGCTTTATTTACTCATGGTACAAACGTGATCATATTGCTCTGATTTCCCCAAAGGATTATTTAAGCATTTATAGTCACTATTTTCAGTAATTTCTATATGTTTCTCTTGAAGTCTCCCAGTCACACCCCATCTCTGCCTCATCAGAGAATCCATGAGATGGAGTGGGACTGACTTCCAGTGTTTGGGAATGGGATATCGGAGAGATTGGGCAACACCTTCTGCCAGAGACTGTGCTAGAACTTGCAGTTGTGCAGTTTGACTCCTTATCTCTGGCCCCCACACATGTGCACCTTTGTTTTCAAATTCAGCAGTTGTGCCAGGATGGTTGAGTGAAGGGTGAGGAGCAGGAGTATAGCACCATCCATAGCACTTCAGATCTGTGAACTTGGGGCTCCTGGCTGTGCTTGGGCCATGAGATGCCTTCTCCCTCCTGGTGAGGTCTTTCTGGTCCTGGATTTCCAGATTCAAGGTCAGGAACACCTGGTCCAGCCAAGATACCCGTTTAGAATCTGAGAGCCGGAAAAGGACCAGGAGCTCCACATGTTAACTGATCCGTCCCTTCCAGGGGGATGTGTCTACAGGGAGAAGAATCCTTTGCTAAGGTATTGGGGGTAGGTTTGTGTTCCTGTCTCAGACTGCCTGATTTTCTCCTTGATCTTTAAGCAGTTCTCAACCGGGTCATCTTGGGTGATTTGCCTAATCTTTTTAGATCCCAATTTCCTTATCTAGAAAAGAGGGTATGCTAGTGTCTTGTGGTAGGGTTCTGGTGAAGATTAAATTAAATAATGCATGGGAAGCATATTGTATGTTATAGTTCTTGGTCCAAAGATACTCAAAGAATTGGGCACAAACATTTAATGTTATATAAAACTGCAAAGTCCTATTACCACAAAATGGATGTTTCTCCATCTTATGGAGAAACTGCTAGAAATTTATTTTTTGCTGAAAAAAAAATCTGTCTTGACTACCTTGATTCATAACATTCATTGAATATTTTCTTTCAACTTTATTTGCTGTGCTCATTTACTCTTTGATGAGTTGTCATTCAAGACTTCTCTAGCTCTCTGCTTTTTAAATGAAACTTGTTTTTCCTTTGTATCTTCTTTTTTTTTTGTTGTTGTTACCGGGATGCTCTTTCACTGCTGAATCTTTCTACTTTTTTTTTTTAATTTGTTTTAAATGTGTTCTTATTGCTCATTGAAGAACTAAGCAATGGTTTATATAATCCTGATATAGTACTGCCTTGGTGTCTATTCTCCCCACCCTTCCTCCCCTTTCAGTTGAGATTTTCCAGTTCTTTGTATTCTGTATTTGTATTATTTTATATGACACATTTGGTTTTATGGTATTCTGGATCTTATCTAGGTCTTCCATTTAGCAGTCTTTTGTAACATTGTCCTAACTAGGAAAGGGGCCCATCACTTCTTTTCACTAGGTAAGGTAGGAATCTACCCTATTTCTCACTTTCCCCCTATTGACACCTGAGTAACAAGGCTCCTGGTTACTGCTGGGTGGGGATGGGAGTTCTGGCTCCCCATGAGGTCTTCGCTGCATGCCTTGCAGGGAGATGGGGTGCTTTCTGCTCCCACATGGCCTTCACTGGCCCTACAGGGGAAGGTGTGTTCTCATTACCCCTGGGTGGTGGTGAAAGTGCTGACTCTCTCCTAGGCCTCCTATGATCCCTCCTGGCATGGAGGGTTTGGGAATCTTGTCATTGCTGAGTGGGGTGACTTGTCACTGAGCTATTCCAGACTTCCCAATTGGTCCCCAATCACAATGTTGGTGTGGAGGTATTTGTTACTGCTCAGATGGGGTGAAAGTCTGGCTTCCAACTTAGGCTTCTCTGACACCATCGCCATGGGTGAGCCAGGAACCCTGTTAACAGTCTGAGGATGCAGGAGATCAAAGCTCCCACTGGTCTTTGATAGTGTGGGAGGAGCCACATTTTTTTTTTTCCTCTTGTGTTTGACTGGAGCTGAATGATTTCTTGTCTGAAAGTTAGTAGTCTTCAGTCAGGCTGCCCCTGTCCCTTTGCTAAGGAAGGGAGGATTTGGGGGTGGCTTTTGTGTTTGGTCCGCCCTCATTGACATTTCAGGTTGCCTGCTTCTTCAGCACCATGTCTGGGATACAAGAATCAGAATGAAAACCCAGGCACCTCTCAACACAATGTCACACCTTGGACCCTGAGGTCCCTAGTTTGTCTGCCTTCTCTTCACCTTTCAGAGTCTTCTTAGGTTTGCTCGTTTTGTACATAAGTTCCAGGATTTTTACTTGTGTGTTTGTTAGTTTCCAGTCCCAGTAATAAAACACCTGTTACAATTAAGGTTTATTTTCGTTCAGCATATTGGAGGTTTCATTCTATGATTAGTTGGCTCTGGATTACTTTGGACCTGTAGTGAGGCAGTACATCATGGTGGGAGCATGTGGCAGGGCAAAGCCCTACATGGCCAGGAAGCAAGAGAGAGAGAGGAAGCAACTGGAGTCCTATAATCCCCTTGAGGGCATGCCCCCAACGATCTAAAGACCTCCCCATAGTCCCCACCTCTTAAAGTTCTCATTACCTCCCATAACACTAACCTGGGAACTAATTCTTTAGCACACAGGCATTAGGAGGCATTCTTGATCCAAATTCTGGCAGTGTTCTTAGCAGGAGGATTAGGAACAGTGCATATATATACCTCATCTTCCCAGAAATGGAAGTGTCTGCTTCCTTTAAGTAAAACAAGGTCTTATTGTTTTTTTTTAATAAAAAAATCCCAAATAAGTATTAAGAATATCAACCTCCTGACTTTCATAATTATAAAATACACATTTCCCTTATGTGATTGTATGCTTTTCTAAGACCTGGGACACACGCTGCTGGCCACATAGAAAATCATTGATAGTGATGAAGTAGAAAGTATTGGCTAAAACAAAGTGTTTACGTCTTTGACTGAGTTATTTGGACTGCCTCTTGTCATGGATAATTGAGAATTAGTTCCAGGAGAGTTCAGTCTCGGTGGCAGATTTAAGGTTTGCATGTCCATGTCCTCAAGGAGAAAGAAAAATTTCAAGGGATTGACCAGGAGGCTGCTGACAACTAGAAAAATTGTATATATATATATATATATGAAAAGAAAGAAAGGAAAATTGTCAGTGTCTAGATGCAATCACTTTTATTAAACCCAAACAAAACAGAGACAGGAGGTTAAGAAGGGAGGGCCTTCATGCACACACATCTATGATAATATCTATTACAAAAACTCTCTGAAGACTTTTTCTTACACACTTAAACCTGCAACAGAAGCTTTTATCAAGGACTTTGCAAACTACCTTGCTATGTGAGTCACAAAGATAGCTGTCCAGGTGCATGAGAACACTTGCCTGACCCTCTGTTGCTACTAGTGCACTGATATCAGCTCTTTCAATAAGCCCCATAATCTATGTTCTCTGTTTCAGAACAAATTACATGTGTCTCTGTCTTTTGCTTGGAAGAGATTCCGTTGCCTTAACTCCTCGGATATGCCATGGACCCTGTTGCACACATATTCTAGATTATAATCCTTTGTTACCTGAAGAAATCCAGGATTCCTTAGAGAATTCTTTCTCTGTTATTTAGGTGGACAGAACACCAGGAAAGCCTTGGTCTCCACCTGGGCTGGGGAAGGTCTTATTTGAGATCCATGCTGGCTCTGCTGGTGAGGAACTAGTGCCATGGGCAGTTTCAAGCTGCATTAATCAAGTTTTCCCTTTTGCAAATTGCTGGAGACCTGCCTTTTATGATTGAATACTGCAAAGTTGGACTATTCTGGGCTCCTTGACTTTGGGTTCATAATAGTAGTAGTTATTATATAGATAGAAGTTTTGGGTCATTTCACCTCTATTCCCATGTGTGTGTGTGTGTGTGTGTGTGTGTGTGAGAGAGAGAGAGAGAGAGAGAGAGAGAGAGAGAGAGAGAATTATAGTTATATATAAGTAGGGTTCATTTTTACATATTCATGAAGTCATATAACATAATTTGCTTCATTTTATTCCAGTATTTCTTCTTTCCCTCCTCTCCTTCCTTTCCCTGATCTCCTTCCTCTTCTGTTCTGGACTTCCTTTCATTACTTTTCCAACTCTCTTCTTTCTTTCCATTTATTTATTCTTTTATCAGATTATCAATCACATTAATTATGCACTTATTAAATCACTACTTTCTTTTCAAGAAACTCAGGGAAACCATGCATGATAAACATTGTTTTTCCTGATAAGATGATAGTGGGTCAGAAAGACAATGGCCATTATGTTTGTTTCCATGATGGAGAGAAGCACACGATCATCTCAGAGTGTGAGGGACGGACAACCAGGGGCTTCTCCAAGGAGAGAACATCTGAGTCTTGATAGAGAAAAGGAATTAGCTGGGTGGGGCTGACCACGGTGGCCGAAGGGGCAGCAGGATGGTGCTATCACAGAGCAGGGAGAGACCAGGGGTCAGGTGATAGAGGCCTCTATTATCCAACTACTGAGCCTGGAATTCATCTTGGAGACCAAGGACAGCCATGAAAAGTTTTTATACAGAGTCTGGCATGGTGTTCCAGAAAGAGCCTTCTGTCATGTGGAAGAGGAATAGCCACACCAGTCTTGGAGGAATTCAGCATGTTCATTGTACTAAGATATCAATGACTTTATATAAACCCAAGAGTCATATTTTGTTTGCTTGCTTGTTTGCTTTGTTCTTGTAAATGAGAACAGGGAGAATGGAAGAGAGCCCTCCTTTGGTGACAAATCTTCAAGTTGCACTACCTAGATGAACACACATTGCTGAGGTGGAGGAGCTGTGGCTTTTCTTTCTTATCATGCACAGATAGCTGAGAGCTGCTATCATCAGATAAATTCTTTTCCATCCATTTGTATAAATAACAGGAAGGGCCTTTCTTGTGAGTTGTGAAGATAGTTATGAATGAAAAAATAGCTGCTTTTCAATGCCTTTGGAAAAAAAATGATAAGAGCCGCTGGTGAAAGAGGGGGAAATGAAGGCCACTTTCCATTCATTTCCTCTCTTTGGAACAGAAGTCATTAAAATGAAAATCAAACCCTCTAAATACCCAGTCCAGCAGAAATAGGACAAAGGGTGTTTGATACATTGGCTTTGTGAGGTAAGCGTATATGTGTGTGGGGGCCGTGGGGGCTATTAACTGTCTCCAGGAAACAATATTTCTTTCATCAAAAGGAAGAAAAAATAAGTTATCTGCTTTCCTATATCCCAAGACTGAGTTTAATTAATGCAAGAAAGGGCAGCAGGAAGTGATAAATAAAACAAAATCATGATCTGTTTGAAACTGCCCTAGAGAATTTAGAGGAGCTCAAGGCTGGAAGTCATCGTTACATAAGGGATGAGAGGTGTCAAGGATAGAGGATGTCATGTGGACAACATAATGAAGCACCATATGGGGGAGGTGAGAAAACCCAAACACTTCCATGATATCAGAACTAAGATGCAGAGAGCATGCTTGGCCACAGATTCTCTGCAGTTTGACAAAATGGATCTTAGATGTCTTCCTCTTCATCAACCTGGGACATGGAGGATGGAACAGATGGTACCTGCAGGGCAATGTCCTTGGTCAACAGCCATTTTAAAGTTTCACTGGGGATATGAAAGAGGAACATTGAGCGATGGATAATTTGTGTGGTAAGTGTCACAAAGGACGTTGGGCAGAAGCATAACAAGAAGCAACAAGAATACACAAAGTAAATGAAAACCCCCATTGTCAAATGCAGGATGGTAAACCCAGGTTCTCCCCTTTGGGACTGGGTAACTGGTAAGTCATAGTTCTTGTTCATTAATCAACAAAAGGAGCTAGACTCTCTCTACTATTTTAAGTGTTGTTATGAGGCTTGGCTGAATTAATATGTATAAGGTACTTAAGCAGTATCTGGCATCCAGAAAATGCAACATAAAAATTTTTAAAACCACTATGATGAGGGTGGTCTTCCTGAGCTATTGGGCTATCCAGGAACCTAATTTGTGATAGTGCAAAAAAAAAAAAAAGTTATTGGGATTGCTGAAGAAGGAATGCTCTTCAGCAATGAAGTCACTTGACTTCACTGAGCTAACACGTAGAAGAGTCTAGAGTCAAGGCAGTGAGAAATCAATACTAACACCTAAGTGCTGCTGAGAAGGCTCAGAATCGTAATGAGTCAGGTGTGGACTATAGATGGCATGGAATCAGAGCCAGGATGAATGGATCGGAGAGTAGTGAATAAGTTCCAAGTAGGCAGACATCTATATCATTGTTCATCGTTATATGCCCAAAGCCTAGAACAGTGCCTAGTAATAGTAGACAACTCTTGAAGTATTTGTTGAGGGAAGGAAGTGTTGAGTGAGCCATGGCCATATTGGCTTGCTATAAAGGGACAGGCAACCACTAGAGGGAAGCAACCTCCAAGGCCTAGGGAACTCCAAGGTGGATGGTAGGAGAAAACTAAGGCAGGATTAAAGCAATGGAAAATAGTACTTCCAAAAAAATAAAGAACAATTTAAATGCCCAGAATTTTTGAACTAACATAATGAAGGCTAGGAACATCCATTAATGTTATTCTCTCTTCCTCCTTCTCTCCTCCCATTTGTTTTTCTTTCTTTATTTTCCCCATTTTTTTTATGGTACATTCTAGTTGTACATACTGACGGGATTTGTTGTTACATATTCGTACATGCACACAATACAGAACATAATGACATAATTTGGCTAATATCACTCCACAGCAGTTTCCCCCTCATTTGGTTCTCTTTCTTTTTTTTTTTTTAATGTTTATTTTTTAGTTTTCGGCGGACACAACATCTTTGTTTGTATGTGGTGCTGAGGATCGAACCCGGGCCGCACGCATGCCAGGCGAGCGCGCTACCGCTTGAGCCACATCCCCAGCCTCATTTGGTTCTCTTTCATCTGCCAGTCTGCACTGAAATAAAGAAAGTGATTGCCACCCAATTTTAATCTCACTTATAGGCAGAGTAAGGACACAGTCAAGTGAACTTTGGGTATAGATGAGACTTTTCAGTTAGCTTCACTTATTAGTGAAGAGTGCTTAATCCTGAAATCTGATAGTTACTGAAGCGAATTGAGGGAACCCTCTGATCTGGAAGATCCATACCAGTGGCATCCGTTCCTCATTCTCCAGAGTGGTCTGTGATCCCATGAGGGGCAGGAGAATGAACAGAGGGCCTCATGAGGCCCCTCTGTCCTGGGAGGGGGTGAAAGAGGAGACTCCTTGGAAGGTCCGGACTTGCAAAATGAAACTGAGAGAGAGAGAGGTAGATGGGGACAGGGAAGAGGAAAAGTCTGCATCCCCATGAGGCCAAGTGACAGCATCCCCTCTTCAGCAGACCCAAGGAAAGGACATGGATTTTTAGTTTGTATGAGGTTAGTTACTTTTCTTGAGTTTTTATGTTGTTTTTTATATTGTGACAGAGTGGTGTGGGATGGTGCTGCTGGTGATGGTCTGTGTGGAGTTGTGAGTGTGGGTTTGTGGTGTGTGTGTGTGTGTGTGTGTGCATGTGTGCACGGGGAAGAAGAGAATAAAATGGAGGGGTCTACATCATCAAATGCTGCTATAAGTTCTTAGAGATCTTCGATGTGGGTTTCCATGGAAACATGAGCGGCCAGCTCTGAAACAAATGGCAGGATACTGGAGAAAAGGGCACAGATAGTCATATTTAATGTCTTTTTATAATCTAGCTATTTTAGCACATTTGTGAGGACAAGCAGGCTAAAAAGAGTGATCAAAACACTCAGAAGTATTTTATATTTTAATAAAAAAAGGGGAAATCGGTCATTCTCTTTCTGTTTTATATCGCTTTCACACAAAATAGAGGTTACTTCTAAGATTCTCGCTTTGATTCTTACTTTACTCCAGCTTGTGTACCAACCAATTCTTGTTAAATATTTATGGACAAGATTAAAGACTTTATAAAACTTAGCAGCTGGCAGCTGTCCTCGCCTAAAGGATAAAGCAGAGAGTTTTCATTTTAATTGGATAACTATGTGACCGAAATATCTAACCCCCAAGGGAAATACAAGAATTAAAATATGTAAAGCAACTTTTAAAAGAGAAAATGGCCTTTTACATTTTGTAGTGTGTATTTCCTCCGGTAGTTCCGTGTGAAGGTGACATGGCAGGGTTGGAGACGCTTTCCACGTTGCAGGGTGTGTCTGCACCGCATGCAGAGGGCAGGGCGCACAACTTCACTTCTAAGAGTCTTCAATGACCAAGTTATAAAATGCAAAGTAAATTGAAAAATGCAGGAAGCAGGGCCATCTGACACTGAATCTAACAAATGGAAAATGGAAGTAGAGAGATTTTCAATTTTTTTTCTTTTTTTGGTGCTGGGGATTGAACTCACGGGCACCCGACCACTGAGCCACACCTTTAGCCCTATTTTGTATTTTATTTAGAGACAGGGTCTCACTGAGTTACTTAGTGCCTCGCTTTTGCTGAGGCTGGCTTTGAACTCATGATCCTCCTGCCTCAGCCTACCACGCTGCTGATTTAATAGGCATGCGCTATTGCATCCGGCTGGATTTTCCATTTTTGAACCGATAATTTCCTAGTGTTTCACAGCTGTACTCTGTGTTGAGTGTGGAGCCTCGGGTGGTGATTGATCTAAGAGACCCAGCTGACTTTCAGCAATTCAATTGTCCCTTTGCCAGTGTGTTCTTCAAATGATACATGGTAGTTGCCCATGATACCTCCTGACATTCAGTTAAGACCTAAGTGTCTAAGTCAAACATTGGCAAGCACAGTCGCCTTGACCAAGTCCTGTTAAACTATTTTTGAACAGCTCTGTGAGCTAAAGAACTAAAAATTTTTAAGTGCTTGGGGGAAAAACAAAGAATAATATTTTATATATATAAAAGTTATATGCAATTCAAATGCCATTGTCCATAAATAATTTTTTATAGCAGCACAGGCAAACTCATTCATTTCTGTATTGTCCTTGAGTTTTCACACTACAAGGACCCAGTTAGCACCTGCGACAGAGACTGGATGGATCACAGAGCTTAAACTAATTACTCTCTGGCCTTTTACAGAAGACGGTTGCCAACCTTTATCTAAAAGAATTAACTTTAAAAAACTAGTCATCTTTCTTGTTTGGTAAAATTCTTGATAGTAATAGTGATGTGTTTGCATAAAGTCTTTGTGAAATTTGTGATCTTATTAAAAGAGAAAAATGTGGTTTTCTTCAAACAAGTCAGATACCTATACGGCGTACTTTCTCTGAATGATTTCTCTTCCCTCCCAAAGCTTTGCATATGTGGAGTTCTATGCTCCCCAAGGAGTGGGATAGGTGAGTAATGTAAGATATAGACCAAACATTTAACTTTTCCATCTCTTCTTTTTACCTTGTGCTATGACTTCAATATGTCTGTCAAAGTACACGTGGTAGAAACTTAATTCCCAATGCAACTGTGTTGAGAAATGGGACCTCTAACCGGTGATTAATCCACTGAGAGACCTAAAGAGTGGATTAATACTGTTATCACAGGAATGGGTTTGTTATCATGAAACTGGGCTCCTGATGAAAGAAAGAGTTTGGTCTTCTTTCCTCTCTCTTGGCTTTCTTACCCTTCCGCTATGGGATGACCAGCAAGAAGGCTCCGGGCAGAAATGGATCCCCTTTTCCTTGGACTTTCCAGGCTCTAGGACTTTAACAAACAAGTCTCTATCCTTTATAACTGTCCCAGTCTCAGGTATTCTGTTATAGCAGAATGAAACAAATTAAGACACTTTGAGATGAGGTCTCTCATAATTTACAAATTCTCAAAACCAGGTCCTGGGAAACTCTCAGTTGGCTGAAGTTCAAATGAAACAAATTATTAGCAGAACCAAGATTTATTGATCCCCTGCTTTGGGCCAGTCTCACTGTTAGGCATTTGCATGCACAGTTTTATTTATTCCTTTAACAACCTCAGTTCCCAGGAGGGAGAGATGAGATGTGGAAAGGTTAGACAGCTGGTGAGTAGAGAAGGATGGGTTTGAGCCTAGGTTTGTCTGACTTCGAAGTTCATGTTTTTACAAAGTCAATTTAATATTTACAAGGAAAACTCTCACCCAAGTAAGGAACCCAAAACAGCGCCAGAAGACTTGTGAATTTTGGATCATAACAAGGTCCAGGAACTTCGGTCAGCCTATTTGGATATATTTCCTAGAGCCAAGGCTGGCTTAATACTCTCTAAATTTCTTCCAAGTTCTGTTTTCAGTAGCCAGAGATCTCCTTTATGAGATGCTGGCTTTTATTTTTGTTTTTTTAATGTGCTATTCCTTTTGCTTAGAACATCCTCTGCTGTCACTTCGTTTTGTTGATGTTTTGGCTGTCTTTAAGGTCTCCAGAGAGGAGCCAGGAATCTTGATAGCTTTGCAGACCATCCGGTCTGTTAGGAATCTTCCTGCCCCAACCAGATCACACCTCCCTTCAGTCCCCAGTTTGCACATCCTTAGACTCAATATTCTGCCGTGGAGTCTCGTTAGATTGTATGCTTCAGATCAGAAATGGTGTCTGAAAACTTTATATCCTTGCAACCCTGAGCCTAGCACCTCCTGAAGGCAGTGGAAATTGGTTGATTAGGATTACCTGGAAAACAATCCCATTCTAGCAATTTGTCTCATCATCTATTTTCTGAGTGCTTACTCTAGGCTAATGCCTACAAGAAGAGGTCAAGTAAATTCACAGTTGTTTATGCAGAGAAGGGGAAGATTTGAACTGAGACATGGTAGATAGTCACAATGCTTTTTGAAAGAGATTCTTGAGTTCACTGGGAAGAGGTCTTTGTGACCTGAGTGACTCTTCTTATTTCACCATATCTCAGGAGGCTCTGGCCCTACCTTGCAATCTGACAAGGGGGTGCTATCATTGCTCATTAGCTCCAGCTTTCCAAAATCTGTTCTTGACACCTTTTCTGACCTCTAGGAAGCTGTAAGGACACTGGGTCTTGAGGTGAAGAGTGTGTGCTCTGAGTTGATAGAATTCTGTTTTTAGTCCCACCTCTGTTACTTATAAGCTCTGCAACCCTGGGCATTTACTTTGATTTTTGTTGGACCTCAGTTTCCTCACTTGTAAAGCAAAAGTAATACTGGCATTTGCCTCAAAGATCTTGAGTGTATGATGGGAAAATGTACCTAAAGCATTTATATGACAGCAATCACATTTATGATACCTAGATAACAAGAAAGCTATCCTAGGCTGCTTTTGGTAACAAGAGGAGTTCCTGTCAAATCAGCAGATGACATTTTCATTCACTCTGTAGGTGGCTGCTGTAGACGTTTGGGAGGGAAGGGATCCAGGAGAAAATGTGAGAAGTCCTTTTCCTTGTTCTCACCCTCCCTCGCTGTCCCTGCTTGTGGCCCTATATTGTGGCATTAAATGGCAGTAAGTAGCTTTTGTTTTCTTCAGTAAAGCCTTTACCACATCAGAGTGAGTCATATTAGTCATCTATTTCTTCAGAAAATTCATGACATAGCAGTGCTGACTGGCTGAACCACATATTAACGAACCTTCTGAGCTATATAAGGTGGGTCAAGCTTCTGCCATGGTCCTGTATCTCTTGTCTCTGTGTCATAGGGGCTGAGACTGGGCTGGGGTATGGCTGTTCTCTCCATCTGGGCTCTAGGTGTAAAGTGATAGCACAAACCAAAATGAGCATTTGTCATGTGCCAGACACCATTCTAAGCACTTTAGAGTCATTATCCTATTTAGCTCTCGTAACCATGTCTATTTTAAAGATATGGAAACAGATATAGAAAAGTTATATAACCTGCTCAAGATCACACAGCTGGCAGAGCCAAGAATCAAACCTGAAGCCATCTGTCACCAGGAGCTAAGCTGAGACAAACCTACGTGGCTTAGTACTTTCCAGTTACCAAGAATTCTTTCCAAAATCTCCTGCAAAAAAAAAAAAAAAAAAAAAGTATAGCCTTCAGTGTTGTACTTCAACGCACGAGTTATAGTTTAGATCCTCAGCTTTGTTTTCTTAGGGAAAAAATCCAATTGAGAAAGGATCAGACTTGAAGTCATTTAAAAACTAATTTGATAGCTGTAATTGTCCTTAGAAGTAAAGCCCTTTCTTACTTTGTACTCCATGAACCTTTATTTCTGAGTGTGAAGTGGTGGAGGAGGTGGGGAGTTGGAGGTGGGAGTCGAATGAGCTGTGAAAATAAGTGGATTTTCTCCGATGTCTAATCCACTAATTATGTCAAACAAAATTGGATCACACTTGTAATTCAGATTTTACTGTTTGCATTAAGAAATGCTGTTGGCGGAGCTGTGAGCAGGAAAAGGGAGAAGGACATTGCAAATCATTACTTAATGTGGACAGAGTGAGTGGTAGCCTTATTTGGGGCGGGGGGGGCAGTCAGGGTGTTGCATTCAGACTGTTCAATTTAGCTAATGTGGTTGAAGCAGCAGTGACTAATGTGGCAGAGAAGAATATGAAGGAAAACAACGTGGAATGGTGTTTGAATTTAAGTCACAATGACTACTCTGTTTGCATACAAGATGAGAAATTCTTGTCATTGTGTTTAAAGGAATTTTGACCCTCAAATGGACTCTAATTGTAGAAATAACATTGAATAAAAATCTTAGACTGGCTAGCACTTGCATCCTCTTTGAGGTTTTCTCAAACTCCTGCTCCAGTCTCCTCCCAATAGTGCTAGTCCTGGTTGAAGGACCACTTTTGTCTGCCTAGACATCTTGAAGCTTTTTGAGGGTACCTCCCTCCAGTCTTCTCAACATATCAACACCATCAAATGATGCAATTCTGGGAAAACATAAAGGTAGATTTCTTCTAGCTTACCAAAGAGGTATATTGGGAATAAAATAGTCCTGGGGGTATATGAGTGGGGGAAGCAAAATTTTCTAGAAAGTTTTACTGTGGCATTGTCTCTGTCCATACTTTGGCTTCATTCATGTTTTCCCTCTCTCCTGGTATATTTTAATAGCTTTATAAGATTATCTTTCAGAAAGAGGCTTTCTTTGAAGTCTTTCCTTTACTCTGAGGCCCAGTTGACACTATCCTCTAGGGAGGATAGTATGTTTCTGCCATCTACTCACTGAGTGAGCAGCAAACCAGAGTCTATTCTGACCCTGCAAATAACAGACTCTAAAGTTGTGAAGTTGTTTGCCTAACTTGTTCCCTGAGCCCACTTCTTCCTTTTTAGTTGGGCAATTCTCTTCCAATTCCAGGTGAAATTCATTTTGTTTGAAGCCATTCCCAGAAAATGCAAGGAAATGTGAAGGGTAGGTTGACACTGGCGTGGTTCGAGGAACAGACCGTGAATACTATTCCAAGGAAGCCTGGTGAACAACAGGGGCTGGGGCATGACGCTGATGGAGGACACAGACCTAGAGGACATAGGCTGGGGACAAAGACCTAGAGATCTAAGTTCCCTCGGATTAGTGGAATCACCTAACTCACTCCTCCTCTTGCCACAGAACAGGTGGTTTTAGTTCATTTTATAACAGCTCTATTATGACATTCACACACCATAAAAATCCATCTACTTATATAATTTAATAGTGTTAAGTATACATATATGTGTGCATACGTATTTATTGTGTTGATGGCATGTACTCACAGATTTGTGTAACAACCAAGACAATAAATCTTCCTCATTTTCATCCCCCAATGGACCCCCATTAGTCACTCCCCATTTTCCCCTGCCCTGTAGCCCTATAATAACTAATCGACTTTCTGTCTCTATAGATTTTCTTCTGCTGGATATTTCATATAAATGGAGTTATATGGTATGTATCTGGCTTCTTTTACTTTTTCAAGGTTAATCCATGTTGAAGCATGTATCAATACTTCATTCCTTTTTTGGTGGATAAAATTCCATGGTGTAGATGTACCACATTTTATTTATCCATTCTGTTGAAGGATAATTGGGTCGATTGCACTCTTTGGCTATTATGAATGATGCAAAATGAACATTTGTGTACAAGTGTTTTTGTGGACATATATTTTTACTTCAGTAGACAGTTAAGGAGTAGGCTTGCTAAGGTCTTAGGGTAACTTGATGTTTAACCTTCTGTGTAATTGTCAGACTGTTTTTCAAAGTGGCTACACCATTTAGCACAGGGTTTTTTGGTTATTATTTGTTTTTGTTTTTGTTTTATGGTACCTGGGATTGAACTCAGGACTTTGCATGTGTTAGGCAAATACTCTACAAAATGAGCTATATCCCCAGCCCAGGACAGGGGTTTTTCAAATGCAGTTTTCTTTGCTTCTATACCCCCTCTCTTTGTTCAACTCTTATTTATAAATCACTTCCTCGGGGACACCTCAGTTGACCTAGCTTTGGTCTCTCTGTCATATGCCTTCATCACAATTAATATTATCTCCTGTGTAAATATTTCATCAATTATTTTTTGTGTATACATTTTATTAGCTTCAGACTATGTGCCTCAGTTTATCTATTTATGTGTTTATTTGTAAACAGGGACATTGACATTTAAATTACACGAGAGCATCCTAGAAATCAAGTATTTGGCAGCTTGAGGCCTAAAGCACAGTAGGGTTAAAGGTGACAGTGACTGTAATACTTTCTTTATGGGATATAAAATTAGAACCTCAATTTGCATTCAATCAGCATGAGCCAGATGCAATGGCCTCTCTCAAAGTTTTCTACTGATATGTAGTTAATTCTTGCTTTATTTGTTTCTTTGCCTAGGAGCTTTTACCAGCCAAGAACCAACAGACATCTGGAAAAAAACATAATGGAGGGACGATGTAAACAGAAATTTTTGTTAATTTATTTGAAATGGGAACTGGCTAGTATCTTATTTTAGAAGGAAGGACTTTGGTCCAGCTCAAGGAACACCAGGACTGGGTAGGTCATGCTTGATGAACCATAGTGATTTGGGGGGACTCGTTTTTGCATAACCATTTGTTATGCAATAATTCTGAAGAGTCAATCACTATATTTGCTTTGGATTTTTCCCCTCAAAGCCAAGGTGAAGGCCCACCTCTCAGAATGGCAGTGATATCTTTCTCAGCAGAGTGCAGCTTTGGTACAGAGACAGGGAGCATGATGTGTTTTCTGGAGGTGAGGCTTGGCCTGTGTTTGAAATTTTGGTGTAAGTATCTTGCTCCAGGTTGTGCTGGAATTGCTGGAGATTAAAGCTGAGATCTGGTTAAGGTCCAGGAGTGGATGCAGAACCCATGGCAGTACTTTGTGATCTGGAGAGTGGGATCTAGGATTTTGTGGTCCATAGTCAGGGCTTTGGGGCCCACTTCCACTGCTAGAGTCTAAGGTTTTGTTATGCTGAATATTCTGTGAGTGCAGAACAAGGAGCAGGACATGCTTCCTCTCCTCAGTGAGCTGCTAGAGGAGAAAAGTTGGAGTCTGTTAGGAACTGACCTTAGGAATCTCCTAGGTTGATGGGAGAGTCCCTGGTGCAAGCCCACACACATACGCAGGCACATGTTTGTGCATGCACACATTCAGTGTCTGGCACCATTAACACATCATTTCATTTCTTCCCTCTTCTGACCTCTTTTTCTCTTTTTATTTCCAAATGTCCTATCCAATGCCTCCCCTGAGCTCCCCTGAGGGCACCCCAGGCTCTGCACTGGTCCCTGGCTGAAGTGGGTGCTGTGGGTGCCCTGCTGCTCTCATCCTCTGCTGAAAATGCTTCACCGATGTCTCCCTTTCAGCCCTGGAACCTGCTCATCAGGAAGGTGACCCTGCACTGCTGGCAGACTCAGACTTCTTGCCTCCTGGTTGGACCAATGCCAAAACAAACTGAAGCTCTTCTCCAGCCCAGACCCCATCCTGACTTGCTTGTTTCCCTGTCCTGCTCCCTTGGCTATTCTTCTGAGAGTGTGCTCCCCACAGATTACTGGAACAAGAATCTCCATCAGGCCCTAGGAAGGTGGACCTAGAGTGGACCCCATGCTCATGCCTTCCGTCTGTGCTCTCTTCAACTAGGACCTAGCCCTCCTTAAATTGCCAGTTCTCCTGGATGCAAATGGGTCATATTAATAATTAATCATAAATAAATCCTCCTAGTATATTTGTAGGCTAATGTGTTACTCTTTCCTGATAATATAAGACCTTAACTTCACTAAGCATTTATTTTTGGGACTTGCTCATATGGCAATTCTAATGGGAAATGCCAGCGACATTTTATGAGTGTGGCTGCCTTCAGGGAGGAGAAGAAAGAGTTACTTTTGGTTCAGGGGGCTTTTCTGTTTCTGCTATGGCTTGACTATGATTTTTCCCTCTCCAAAACTCATGTTGCTTAATCCCCATTGTGAGATATTAATAAGGTGGAAACTTAATCCAACTATGGTGCTTAGACATGGGGACTTGGGGAGTTGATGAATGAGACAAGGTCATTAGAGTGGAGCCCTCATAATTAAATCCTGGTGGTTTTATGGAGGGGGAGAGAGAGAGAGAGAGAGAGCAAAAATGCATGCACACTCCCTGTCTCTTGCCGTGTGATGTCCTGTCCTGTCCCTGAACTCTTCCAGCTAGAAGGCCATCACTAGATGTGTGGCCTTCATCTTGGACCAGAAATGTGAGCCAAGAAAAATCTCTTTTTTCATTACTTGTTTGTATTACTGTTGTTAGTAACAGAAAATAGATTAAGACAACATCTATTCTGGAAAGATTTTCTGAATATCCTTCCCCTTCCCTTTATCACCCTACCCATCTGAATTGATCTCATCTTCTTTCATCTCTTTGGTTTTCGTAACTGATGAGTATCTCTTTATTACACTGACCGAATTGCATTTCAGTCATTTGTTTTCTTGGCTGTCTTCGCCCCAAGACTGGGAGCATCTAGAAAGCAGAGGCCTTGTTAAATTCATTTCTAGATTCTCAGTGCTTGCCAGAGTGCTGGCATCTGGTAGGAACTCAAGTGTGTCAGGAAATAAATTAACAACACGGATAGAAGACCATTTCCTTCCCTTCCACTTTCCTATATACTAAATCTGGGCACAGATACAAGTAACTCATGCAGACATATATGGAAGGACGAAATGTGTAGAATATTAATTGAATGTTTTTCTTTATGGTATTTCCCAAATTTTCAGATTGGAAAATGATACTCCCAGCTGACAGAAAGAGAACCAAAAAGTAGGGGGTGAGAAAGGAAAAGATGACTAGTCTTTGGAATAGGTTTTGTGGTGGGACGGGGAGTCAGGACAGATTCAAGATAGAATTGTGGAATCTAGGAGCAGCGAGGACTGGGCTGCCTTTCTAGTGGGTTCTTAGGAGGCAAGACCCAGGGGGAAGGAGGGTGCAAGGTTCATCTAAGCAGGTTGTCTCACGTGAGAATCTAGGGATCCCTGGAAATTAACTGGCCTTCAAGCAACAGACCTTTACTAAGCACACCCAAGGGGTCCCCTGGGTGGAGTAAGATATGATTCAGCATCTGCCTGACCTTTTAGATGGTGTTAGTCATTTTTCTGTCTCTGTAACAGAATACCTATGAGAAATTATTTAAAGGAGGATTTATTTTGGTTCGTGGTTTCAGAGGTTTCAGTCCACCCTCACTTGACCCCGTTGCTTCTGGACCTGGGGCGAGACAGAGCACCATGGCAGAAGCATGTGATGGAGCAAAGCTGCTTACTTCATGGTGGCCAGGAAGCTGAGAGAGGGGGAGGAGCCAACATTCTGACAAAACCTTCAGGGCCCCGCCCCTAATTATCTACTTCCTCCAATAGGTCCCATCTAGTCAAGTTTTCACCACTTCTCAATAAGTTATGAATCCATCAGTGGATCAACCCCTTGATGAACTGAGAACCTTGCGATCCAATCACCTGGCAAAGGTTGCCCACACTCCCCAAACAGTGCTTCACTAGAGACCAAGACTTCAACATATGAGCTTTTGGGGCATGTTTCAGATTCAAATCAGAATATGGACTGAGAGCTGACCAACTGGAATAAATCTCTTGAAGATGGATAACTCCAAAAGCACCAAAATTGTATAGATACCCTTGTTGAACAAGGGGTCCAACAAAAGGAATGTAGTTGAATTATGGGAAAGAAAAAAGAACAAAACTTAAAAGTTACGTTTATTGCATAGCTCAACTTTGGGCAAAGTTTACACTTATAAGGGGTACAACTGAAAACTCTGGCAAATGAAGCTAGAGTCGAAAATGAACATGAGGGTTAGAGAGATTTAGAGTAAAGGAGGGCCTGGGGCTTGGGGTATGGCTCATGGGATTCTAAGGGCCCAGTTAATTCACTGTCAAACCCCTGGGATGTATGCTGATTGCTTATGAAGGACATAAGGAAGAGAAAATGGTAGGTGATCTCTTTACCTGGGCTTTCTCACCCTAAACATACCACGAGCATCTTATAAGCATAACAGGGGAGGCCTAGACATTTTCGAAAGCCAGCCAGAACACAGACAAAGAGGCATCCCCCAGCGCCGATGTGCTGGGGATATTGAAACTGCTGTTATTGTGAAAGCTGAAAACCGTGCCAAGTACTCACTTGCCTGGAGTCAGAAAGGCAGCCTGGAAAATTTCGCTTGATAAATCTAATCATTATTTTTTTCCCCTGGATACTCTTGGGCAGATTCAAGACTGCTTGGAGAAATGGATATCAATACATACAGATAAACACCTGTATATAGACATAAACACACACAGATAAACACCCATGTGCCAACATAAATACACAGAGATGATCATTTACTGAGTACTGCCTACTTTGTGGTTTCTATATGTGATTCCATAGAGATTATCTCCTTTTATTCTCCCTTCGACAATGAAAAAAGAGGGATATTATTTTACATTTGCATAAGAGGAAATCGAGGCAGAGTACTGGTTAAAAACTTATCAGTGATCCCAGAGCTAGGAAGGGGTAGGATATTTCTATACAGCTGTGCTTAATCAAAGCTGACCCTTCTGTAGATAGTTATGTTGGATGAATTTATTAAATAATTCCCTCATCCCCTCCCCCAACCCTATTCAGCTCATTGTTAATTCATTTAACAACATCATTAGCAAGAACCATAAGGAGATGATGGCAACACAGTTTAGTGAAACAGGGACACAGTGGTTCTGGAGAGAGGCTGTGTGCTTCTGGGTGTGTATGCACATTCAGGGCACATACACTCTTATAGGCCCATGTGTTTCATTGAATTGAAGAGACATAAGAGATTATTTTTGTCTAACACCTTAGCTTCCCGGATGTGAAAATAGGAGTATAAGAGGAAAGTGACTTAACCCAAGTTTCCATGAACCAGGTCTAGAAGGACCCCAGAGATGGAGCTTCCATCTCTGGCTCGGCCTGGAGGAAAGGAAGGTGCTGAATGAGCACCCAGGGAGCTGTCCAGCTCACTAACTTGTTGAACTGGCTCTCCCCTTTGTCGTTCGACTGCAGTGTCACTTCTCAGAACACCAGACACCTCGGCCTTAAAGAGAGGGCATGGATACATTTTCCTAAGCCAAATTGAAATGGATTTTGGATTATCTCCTTTATTCAGAAAGATCCCCTCTGCATTGGTTCCTTTGACCTTTCACAGACTCCTAAGACCTACATCTCCTTTGAGGATGTTCTGAGAGTCTTCCTTCTACCCCTGACCAGGCAGGTCCACAGGCACTTCATTAATAAGCATCTATCCTTTGCTTAGTCTGGCCCTACGCCAGACCCTAGAGCACAGGTCCTATCCCACTGCTGCTCAGCCAGCCCTCGCTTCCCTTGTGAGAGGGAAACTAGGAGGCTTTAATATATACTTACAGTCTGTAAAAATTTTAAAAATAAAAATATTAGGAAAAAATAACTAAATAGGCTTATGTACCTTCTGCCCAGATTTATTTAATTTTAAAGAAAAAAATCATAGAATTCTTTTTATGTCCCTCTGAGTTCTAACCCTCTAAATGGCATGTACTATGGTGAGGTTTGTTACTGTTATATATATATTTCACACTTCTATTACATATTCATATGCACATAAAACATAAATTTAAAGATATTAATTCATACTATATATAATTAAAATTTATATTTAATATAAATATAAAGTTTACATTCTCTATAAACTTTAAGCTTAACTAAAATATTGTAATTAATTTAATCAAAATTAAATCATGTTTACATAAATATAAGGTAACATTTATATATCACATGTAAATGCTACATATATATTAAAATTTGTAGTGTATCTATTACATGTTAATTACAGTTTGCAAATTGTGGCTAAACTCTTCAGATCATGGTGCAACTTGCCTTTTATTCAATGCTATATATTGTTATTTCTCTTCACTTTGATGTCTATTGTTTCCCTTCATTCATTTGACCTGTGATGGCATCTTCCATTACAGGAATATGTCATGACTAATCTCTGGCCATCCTGTGATTTGCTGAGTATAGTTTATTGAAACTTCTCATGATTATAAACAATGTCACTGCACATGTTCTGTGGCTGTCCCCTTATATACATGGGTGAGTTGTTTTAGGATAGGTACAGAGAGGTGGGCACTTTCACCTTACTAGTATTCTCAAGCTGCTCTCCAGAGAGCTTGTGCATGTGTTCCTCACGTTGGTGACAGGAGTCTTCCATTTCTCTGCATCTTTGCTGGCATCAAGACCTGTCAACTCTTGAACTCTGTTGCCAGTTGGCTGTATGCAAAATGGTATTTCATTGGCATTTTTATTTGTTATCTTCCCGACTATTCAGGAAGGTGACAATCTTTCCATGTTTACTGGTCCTCTGGGTCCTCTTCTGTGAAATGTCTTTTTATAGCTTTTATCTATTTATTCTCTTGGGTTCTTTATCTTTTTCTTATTAATTTGTAGGAGCTTTTTACATTCTGGGTTTTGATCATTTATTGTTTTTGAGTATCAGCAATGCTCCCCCTGGTCTGTGAATTATCTTTGAATTGTGGTTTATAGTGCCTTTTATTATGTAGATGTTTTGCATTTTGTTGTAGTTTAATTTATCAGTTGTTATCTTTACTCTGCTTGCATCGCATGTCCTGTTTAAAAAAATCCATCTGTCTTTGACACTGACATTGCTCCCTTTGAAAAGTGGCATCTCTGACTATTTGTGAGAAGAGGGAAGAGGTTTTCTTAGTACTTTTTAATTTCTCAATTACAATGACATTCAAATGAGCAGGTAATTCTAGGTTCAGGGAAAATAATTCCAGATTATTTCCCACCATAGTTATAAGTTCTGGAATGAGACTGCCTGGGTTTGGATCACTTATTTTGAGCAAGTTATGTAAAGTCACTCAAGGAAATGATACTCTAGTACCTACTTTGTGAGGATGCTATAAAGATTGAATTAGTTTATGAAGTTACACCCTGACCTATGATTTTAGAGTTCATGATAATACAAAAGCATATCCAGACAACCATTTGTTTTTCACTTTCAGCACATTCATTAGATAAACAATATATTCAGTACCTTAAATAAAGACAGGCTTTGTGTTAGATGCATTTGCCCAAGTATAGGTTAATTTAAGTATTATAAGCATGTTTAAGGTAAGCAAAGCTAAGCTAGGCTGTTCAGTAGGTTAGGTGTATTTAATGAATTTTTTGACTTATGATATTTTCAACTTATGACAATTTTATTGGGATGCAACCCTAATTTAAGTCAAGAAGCATCTGTATATGCAAACCCCTTAGAGCAGTTTTTGGTGTGTTGTAAGAGCCATTAATTATATGTTTTTATTGATAGTGTTATTTTATCATTATAAGTACCTCCTGCTGGACTGGGTTTCCTTGGGGTACCTGGGACATGCTATCTGCTATTTGCACGTTCTTGTGCATAGACCGAAATCACCTTGGTTGGCTTGGCCAGATGCCACCATAGGACATGTGTTTTCTGGGAGGTCAAGGAATTCAAATGATAATGGTAAACTCATTACATTAGGTGTCCCTATTTCCTGGTATCAAACATTTCATCCCATGTAATTTTCATAAAAATTACAAAATTAAATTTCAAGAAGATAAAGTACTACCTGAATTCAGAGAAAGTCATTATAGTTTTTAATCTCCAGAATGAGATGCATTAATACAGGTGGCCCACAAGGACTTTGTAGCATATCTGTAGCAGGGCTGCTTTCTGAGAGTTCCTTTTTTTCTCCTCTGCTTTAGTCTTCCCTCATTCTTGGGTGTTTCTTATAGCCTGCCAATGACAGCATCACCTCTTTCCCATCCAGAGAGGTGAGCATGTTACTCCAACTAGATTATCCCTCTGGCTAAACTAAATTTTCTAAACGATGGGCATGTGAACCAAGCTGTGCCAATCACAGACATTTCTTGGGAATATTTTTGAACCCAAGAAAGTAGAGAGGAGTCTTTTCTGGTAGATAGCTGAAGAGATGAGTCTGAGGGGATGAGCCCTAGATTTGCTTGACTGGTACCAGATTTTCCAACTCAAATATCCAGCTTCATAGATAAGCCCATCAGAGAAGAGGAAGGTCATCTCAGGTAGAAGCAGAAAAGACATAGATGTGGCCTTGTAGGTATTGGAGCTCCTCAGTTTCTAAATTGTCTAGAGATGTTCAGGTCCATGTTTTCCAAATTACAGTTTGGTAATTTTTTTGCTTTGATTCTGAGAGCTTCTGCAATAAAGTTTAAATCTTATTTTGTCTTCAAGCAAGATCCAGTTGAGCTCCTGCCACTTGGAATGGAAAGAGATTTGTCTGCTACAGACATAGAAGAGGTATAATAGAAAGATTAATGATCTTAGTATTAGGCCTGGATGCAGACCTTGGTTTTACTAGAACGACACGTGGTTTTAACCTATGAGTCAATTTCCTTATTTTTAAATGATAGGGTCCTGGTAAATAAGTGAGATAATGAATATACAGTGTCTGGCATCACTTTTTGCTCAGAGAAGGACTAACATTTTGCGATTATTGTTTTTATTAACACTCATCAATAACTTATTAAGTAAAATTTGATTCTGCAAGTCTTTCATGCAGGTATCAGTATAAGCCACCCCCTATCTACTTTTCTCTGGCTTTATCTGGATGAAAAAATAGCTAAAATATATAAAAATAATATTGATTATTTTGCTCATGCAGAGGATTAGGGCACATTATGAAGTTCACTGGAGGAATATCAGTCAGGTTCCTGATAGGAAAGAGAAGGCACAAGCTGTGTTTAACTGTATCTAGCTCAATGAATGTACTATAAGGGCCTGATCAGTAGGAGTTACATGACATGGTGATAAACTCAAGGGCCAGCAATAGTGGGAGACCATTACTACCCCTGGGACCGAACAAGGTGAGGGCATGGGACAGGGCTCCAAAACTATGTTGACAGCTGTAGCTATAGAAGGAAGGTCTTACCCCACTCCTTCTTCATCATCAGTCAGAGGAGGAACAACAGTCAGTCAAGTTCCGCCCCTGCTCTTTTTGATCATAGACGCTGCATTTGTGATTTATGAAGTATGACGGTACAAAAGGGAGGAGGCACATAGTTAAGTCAGCAAATACAGGAAAAAATGTTTTGGTACTATGTTTTTTAAATCTAGCTGTTTTCAAATGTCAGCATACAGCAAAAACACCTGAAGGACTTGATAACACACAGGTTTCTGGACCCCACACCCAGAACTGGATTCAGCAGGCCTGCGACGGGGCCTCAGAGATTGCTGCTGCTTATCTGACCACACCAAGAACCACTGCTCAAGCCATGTTCTCAATCAACACTGGTGTTCACTGTCAGGATCTGATGGTTATGGGTCAAGGGTAAATGTGTAGATCCAGGATGCACTAGGAAAGAGGAACGACTCTGGCTATTAAAATAAATCTAATAGGGAATTATGAGCAGATGAAATTGTTGAAAGGGCTAGAGGAATGGTTTTAGGCTTGGCCTCTAGGAATGACTGCTGGGACATGGTGGCAACATCAGGTACTGTCTTAGGGAGGGAACTGGGGGATGCAAAGACCACTATTAGCAATGATGAAGTCAGACCACACAACCACTGTGCACATCTGTTTCTCCATATCTGCATCTCTACGACTCTGTGGCCAACAGAAAATGTCAGCCTCTGCCTTCCAAATATCACACAGGTGCATTTAGAATCCTAGCAGGAAGTGGTCTTTAAAAAAAAAAAACTTATCAAAATAGGGTTTAGAGAGCAATAGTTGGAAGAAATGAGTGATTCTGTAGAAGTCTAGTTTCTGGAGAAGGGCAGAGGGCCTAGGGGAGCTTCGTTTAGCACATGTACTCTCCATGCATTTAGTTTCTCTTCAGATATTCCAACCAGAGAATAGCCACTGGCTGTGTCTAGGTGTCATAGGTCTTTATTTAGACCATGAGAAGAACTTCTATATCAGGGAATAAAAGAGGAAGAATATTAACTTAATTAAATATATTTTTATAGGCTTTTGAGAAATAATAACACTAAGGGATGCCTATGATAGCTTTTATCAAATTTCATTTTTTTGCAGGGTTTCTAAACCTTAGCACTACTATGATTTTGCACCATATAAATGTTTGTTGTGGAGGGCCTTCTTATGTACCGTGGGGTATTATACCTGTTGAGAGCCACAGCTGAAGGGGCCCCAGCAAACTTCCAGCTGCCGGCTGATGATTGGCTCACAGCGGCCCCAGCAACATCTAGCTGATTGGCTCCTCTGCAGTGATGCTCATTGGGCTGTTTCCCTGCCCTTTCAGACCACGGAGCTGCTCATTGGGGGACTTTTTTGGCTCCGCCCACATGACCCAGCCAATCGGCCTCAAGAGCAGGAGGATTGTGGGAGGTGGAGAGAAGCTTGTGGGGGAGAGAGAGGCTTGTGGAAAGCCGGTGGTGGCAGTTGAGGCTCTGAGGGTTTTTCCTGAGAGGCTGTTTTGTTTGGCGTGTGTGGTTCTAAAAATAAAGTTAGTTTCTTTTGACAAGTGGCTCCTGATTGTGCCCAGCCAGACTGCGGCAATACCAATTGGATGACAGGCGTACTCATTCCCAGTGGGTACACCAATAATGTCTCTAGACATTGCCTAATGAACCAAATGATTTTACATGGGGAAAATCACCCATGGTTGAAAATCATTGATGTATTTAATTTGTATATATATATGATTTTTTTCCAAGTATAAGACTGTTTATTGAAGACAATGTATTTACTTGTATATTTATTTGCAGTACTAGGGATTGAAGCCAGGGGCGCTCTAACATTGAGCTACATCCCAGCCCTTTCTGTTTTTGATTTTGAGATAGTCTCACTAAATTGCCGAGGGTTACCTCAAATTTGCAATCTTTCTGCCTTAGCTTCCCAAGTGGTTGGGATGACAGGTGTACATGACTGCATCTGGCTATTGCAGACCTTTTAAAATAAAAATGTCCAATCATAAATTATGAAACACATATATGGTGGCGTATTCAAAGTTTCAAAGGATGTATAATCAAGTATCAAAGTGTACTTAGTATATTATATTTTTAGAAGGTACATTTCATATAGTCTAATTCCAGTTTTGTGTAATGAAATTGAATGTGCATTGTAGTCTAAGAAAAAAATAGATCAAAATTGTAACTAGGGTTATTTCTGAGTAATAGGATTACCAGTGATTTTAATTTTCTTCTTTTAATTTTTCTATGTACTCAGTTTTATAAAACAAACATACATGCATTATCTGTATATGATATTTGAGCAATTGCTGTCATCACTGAGGAGAGAAATTTTAAATTTAGGAAGCATGTGCTCTATTCTGGGCATGGTGTCATATATCTCTTTACCCGGGTCCACCTGAAAGCACTCTGAGCTCACATCAGAATGCGCTGAAGAAATCTGGGAGAGCTGGATTCAGTCCTGGTTCCAGGATCTGCCTGGCCTTGGATCAGTTAATGTTTGTATGTGTATTTCTTTTTCTGTACACTGGAGCTAATCCCTTAAGGCAGCTCCAAATATTTATAGCGCATATTACCAGTGATTATTGTGCAGAATCTGCCCCTGGGTAGGGACAGGCACTTTCTGTTTTCCCCAACACACGAGTTCAGGTCTTGCAGTGACCACCCTGTCTCTTTCCCTCCCTTCCTGCATTCCTTAGGAAGACAGTAGACCAGAAGAGAAAAGGACTGTGCCTTTAAGGGCAAAGGAGCTAGTGAGTAATGCAAGGAGACCAGCGCCTCTAACTAGCTGTTTTTTTTTTTTTTTTTTTCCTTGAAGAGTCTGCTGACAGGCCCTTTAGCAACACAAAGGCTAATTACTTGCCAGGAGTAAAAGAAAATATGTCGTTTGGTTGTTCTGGAGTTTCCCAGTACAATAAATCACAGCGGTGAGACCCCAGCTTCATTTGATTTAATAAAGATTTTAAAAAAGAAAAACAGTTTTCCCTGCTTTTGTTGAGAGCTGCTGGTCATTTGTGACTGTTTCCTCTAGGACTTGTAATTGGATGAGGCCCATTCACATGGCAAGTTCCTACAGCACTCAGAGTTCAGCTCTCCACATCTGTGCTTGTCCTCCTCCACCTTTCCCACTTCCCTAGGACCTTGCCCCTCTGTGTGGTCCCCAGTTCCTTGGCTGGATCCATCCCTCTGATTCCTCAAAGCAGGCTCAGCTCACCTTGATAGTTTATTTGGCCACTGACTCTGCTGGCCTGGCTGGGGGTGGCAGGTGCACCCTAGTCCATTCCTCCTTGTATCAAGGCCATATAGCCCTGTCCCCCACGTGGCCTCCTAACCAGGTACCAAGCCCTCAAACAGAATGGTATAGGTTAAAACTTGGAGGTGGATTTTTTTTTTTTTTTTTTTTTTTCTATTTCACAAAAAGCCAGAGAGTTCTTGGTTAGGAGCATCTGTGCAAACAGGATTTAGCTTTTCCTCTCACTCTAGCTTATATTGAAAAAATCAGTATTTCATAATGATTCTAAATTACATGCTCAGAAGGAAATCCTTGACACCCTCTGATCAAAGAGAGGTAATGGGACATAATAGGAATGCTTAATTTCCTCTCTTCCTCCCTTCCTTCTTTCTTTGGCAATAATTATATATTTTATGGGGTAAAATATGACATTTTGATCTACATTGTGAAAATATTCAGTCATCTTTGTTCTTTTAACTTCCTATGGATATGAATTGGAGGTATCCTTGCCTATAAAAGACCATTATTTTGAAGCATATTCATGAGTCTCCTTCACATCAGTTTTCGTTTTATTAGAAGTTGGGTTCCCACCAGGTGGGGTTTCTTCTCTTCACATCTTTACTGAGGTGTAATTGTCAAATAAAAAAAAATATATATTTAAGATTATTTTGCTCTATGTGTATTGTGAAATAAAACCACTGTAATCATGCTAATTAACATAGTGACATAGTTAACATTTTCTCTCTTCCTTCCTTTCATCCTTTCTTCTGTGGTGATCACACTTAGATCTATCCGCCTGGTAAATTTTAAGTATGCAATTCAGTATTTGTTAACCGTAGTCACCACACTATACTTAGACCTCTAGAACTTACTCATTTTGCAAGACTCTTTGTTTCTGTGAGTTTGCTTGGGCTTCCAAATATTAAGTGAGACCATGCGACATTTGTCTCTGTGTCTGATTTACTTCAGTTTACCACGAGGCCCTTCATGTTCCTATATAATAGTGCTTCCTTGTGATTCCAACCTTCCACATAGTAGAAGATAAGAAAATAGCAGATTCCTCCTTCATCCTTGGAGACAGTACCCACTGGCATGTGGAGGGGTGAACCTCAAGTGTGAACTTGGACATGACTGATCCTGTGAATCCCTCACCATCTCCCTGAGCCCAGCATCTCAGCTCTCTCCATTCCCTCCAGTTTTATATGGGTAGTGCCTCAAGACTCTGATGTCTTCTGCCCACTCTACCTTGATCAGGTTCAAAATCATCTCATAAGTCTAATTCATTCTAGAGATGTGACCAGTAGTATTTAATTTTTACCTTTGCTGAGGACTTGTACATTTCAGCAGGAGGATTTCTAGAACTACAAAGCTTTGATAGAGTAGTTCTCAGCTGTGGCTGCATATTAGAATTACCTGGTGAGCGCTAATGAACTCCTGGAACCTGGGGTCCCCACCTCCTGATATTTTAATTAAATTGTTCCCAGGAGGGGCTGGAGGAAATAGAAGTTCTCCAGGTGGTTATAAAGTACTGCTTCACTGAAAATGTCTGCCTAAATATGAAGGATGGCATCTGTAATGGTGGGTATCTGGAATGTCCCCCCAAACCCATCTGTTAAAAACATGATCCCCAAAACAGTAAGGCACAGAGTGGGGCTTTTAGGTAATGACCAGATTGTAGGGTCATCATCAGTGGATTAATTAGAGGTTCCCAGGACCTCGTTATCTGTCTCATGACTCTTTCTATAGGAACCCATCTGGGGCCGCCCCATGGTCCATTGAGAAATTAAATCTACCTTGGTGGCTTGCAGCAGATACTTCCCTATATTTACCAAAGAGAGATTCTTGTTTCTTGACTATAAACTGTGTTTCTAGAAACAGTAGCCCCACCACCTTTTTAATTGAATAGCTATTATATATCAGGTACTACATATATAAAAGTCATTTTTATATATGTAGTTTTATTTAATCCCACAACCCACTTAGTGCACATCATTTTATAGATAAAACAGAGTCTCCAAGAGGCTGAGAAAATTGCCAAAAGCTATGTGGTTACTAGATGATATGCCTTCAAGCAGATGTCCACTCGCGGTCAGTTAGTAGGTGATCTTTATCATTAAATGTAAGTTTATGATAAGTTTGTTACTATTTTAAAAAGTTTAAAAGTAGTTTATTATCGAAGTTTTGGAAAATTTAACAGAATCAAACAATTGAAAAATAATTCCGTCTCCTAGAGAGAGGGTACCATTTTGGTGTATTTTCTTCTAATTTGTGTGTGTTTGTGTGTCATACAAAAGTATGTGTGTTTCAAAATATTTAGTAGTTGAAAAACTCATGAATGCTGGTAGTATCATAGTAAGAGTCTACTTCTAAGGAAACTTTAGTGAATCAGAGATAAATTAACCAGCTGTTTACTAAGCATTTATAGTGTTAGGCAATGAAGTTTCAGAGATAAAATAATCCTCAAGGAATACACACAGTGTGTGTGTCCTGGAGTTTAGGAGGTCACAGGAGAGCAGTTCACTTGGCCAAGGAAGAGAGCACCTTGGACATGTTCATTACCTGTAGCAGATAACATCTGAGTTGGGTGCTGCAGCAAGAGTGGAAGATATGCAGGTGCACAGGTAGGACAGGGCTTCCCAGGGAGAAGGACAGCATGTGTGAGCCTCCAAGGTTGAAGATAATTATTTCTTGAATGCGGTACTCTGACCTCCATTGTGTCCAGGGAAATACGCACACTGGATACATTTTCCTTTATGCCAATAGAAACCACAAGTTATGGACCCATCAGCATAATGGCTTTCTCTTCTACCTGTTCCACGGAGTCAATTAGAATTCTAGGCTCGCTCATGTAGGAGAAAGTTACAGAGCCTTCGCTGTATCCAGTGGGAAATATATTTTTTACCCATGGCAGAAAATCTGTTTAATCATTTGCACATAATAGACCATATGCTGGCGCGGGGCTGGAAGGTGACATGATAAAGGCAGAGAAAATCACTTGCCACAGGTTTGGGTGATGAATGTATCAGGCAGGTCTTTGCCTGGGGAAAGAATATAGATTCAAGTATGCTCAGGTAGGATGAAATCTTCCCCCATCCTGAGTGCCACAGCAGTTATTACAGAGGTTGTGTAGGGCAGGCACACTTCTTTCTTAATGAAACATTGAAAAGGGCAAAGTCTCTGCCCTAGTTTTCCTCTAAAGATGAATAGAGAAAGAACCAAAGTTATCTTTATCCTACGAGATCAGTTAAAAAAATCATGAAGCCATAAAAAAATCTCTTTGGTATATGGAAATTTCATGTGTTTGCCCAGACAGTAATGCTCTTTTTCACTTTTTCTTCTGCTCATTGCATGCTACACCTAGAAGGCTCCTAGTTAAAAATGCATGTGAAAAGGGTAATTAATGATTGCGGTAGTGTTTTGCATGCAACTTCCTGTGTGCTTCTGCATATGTATTATTTCAAGTTCTCAGCAGCTTCATGGGGCTGGGTTTCACAGTTGAGAAAACCTGGGGACAGAAGGAACTTGCTGAAGGACACAGACACTTAGGAGCAGAGCAGGGATTCAAATCCAAGTCAGTCCCACTTCAGACTTCAAATACTCTACTTTGTCTACTAAGCTGGGTGAATCCAGGGTGAAATTGCTGATTTTCAATAATATCAAGGTTCTTTTACTGGAAAGAAGGGAAAAGCAGTATTGCAAAGTATTGGAAGTCCCTGCCACAGTCATTATAAGGACTATAGTCCTCAGTCTCCAAACTTCTCTAGCTACAGTAGCTTCCTACATATTCTCATCCACTAGGTGTAAGATCTAAGACTCCACAAATTATATCTCCTATCTTTCCTCTGAACTCAAAACTTGAATATTTGGTTATTTGTTCTGTTTCCACTTAGATGTCTAATGCTACTTCAAATTTAGCAAATCCAAAGTCAGGCGTATGAGTCCCACCTTTAACTGCTTCTCCCACCTACTTCCCACCCTAGTAGACGGCAAATGGCCACTCTGTTGTATCTACCAGGAATGGAGACCAGGAGAAAAACCTGTGGCTTTCTTTCTCTCCTATCTGGAATGCAGAGCCAGCTTTACTAAGGAAATATGCCAGAATCCAACCATCTTACATTCTCTCAGCTGCTGTCTCCATGGTGTCTTGAGATGTTACTTCAACCTGCACTGGGAGCAACCCAGGTCCCCGTTTCCTCCCTTGTCCACCTGGTCTCTTCTCTGCAGTCAGAGTGAACCTTTTAGAATGTGGGAGATTGTTTTAGAAAGCTTTTTGCTGCTGCAACTAAAAGACTCAACCAGAACAATTATAGAGGAGGAAAAGTTTATTTGGGGGCTCACAGTTTCCGAGGTCTCGGTCCATAGACAGCCAGCTCCATTACTCTGGGTTCGAGGTGAGGCAGAACATCATGGTGGAAGAGTGTGCAGAAGGAAGCAGCTCACATGATGATCAGGAGGGGGAGGGGGAGGGGAGGGAGAGGGAGAGGGAGAGGGAGACTCCACCCTCCAGATACAAATATATACCCCATAGCCACACCCCCATTGAGCCACTTCCTCCAGCCACACCCAGCTGCCTCCAGTTACCACTCAATTAATCCCATCAGGGGTTAATTCACTAATTAGTTTAAGGCTCTCACCCAATCATTTCTCCTCCAACCTTCTTGCATTGTCTCACATGTGAGCTTTTGGGGGATACCTCATATCCAAACCACATGTTCTCTCTGTTTAAAGCCGTCCACTCCCTCCTGAGTGATTTCCACATCCTTATCATGAGCCCTTGGTCTACCTTCTCATCTGGCTCCACCCTCACTTTTCCTCCTCCCCACCTTCTTCATTTAGTGCCAGCCACCGTGCTATTTCTGGAGTGCATATATCACTCTTTTGGCATCCAACATAGCAGTTTTTGATACCCAGCGTGCTATTTCTTTGTTTCTTATCTGTTCCTCCCTCCCCTCAAGAATGAAAGCTTCCTGAGAATAATGATCACGTATGTTTTGTTTCCCTCTCTATCTCTATTTTTGAGAGAACAGTATGCGGCACAGTTCAGCTACTCAGTAAATACTTGTTGAATGAGTGAATAAACATCTGGGAGAATGGTGGTGTGAAAACACGAGGGTTCAGTGCCCTCACAGAGAAGTGGCCTGTCAATCTGCTCTACTCTTAGATGCAGAATACTTCCTCAAGTCTTGGAATCGTAGCTCTCAGCCAAACAGGGCATCAGAGCCAGTTTGCTTCAATAGAGCTATTGAGCTTTTACTCTGCATTTACCTTGACTGATGGTTTGGTTCAAGTTATGCTTTCTGGGAAATTCATTCCCTCCCAGAGTTGCTCCTGCCAACAGAGGGAAGACAATCATTTCTTCTTGGCACAATTTTTAACTCAATCTTCTCTGTCTTTAAGAACTCAATTGTAACCATACAACCGTTCCAAATCTCATCCTGGTCAAATCAAATGCTACACTTGTAATTTAACCACTCTTCCCTTCCTGCATCCCATTCTCCTCATTTCCTCAGCTTTTCTCTCATGGAAGATTGATTTGTGTTGTTTCCCCATTAGATCCGTTAGAACATGAGATGGGAGTCTGCATTATGGAACATTTTATTTCCTCACGGTGTGTATATGTTTGTGTCTCTTAAATTCACATAAATGAAATGGCACATTTCTTTGTGTTCAGATATAAAATATTTGGATTAAAAAATCAGATGTATTGAAAGTATATGACTTATGTTTTCATTCTGGTTCTAGATCGAATGGGTTATATGATCTTATCAAAGACCTTTGCCCTTTCAGAACCTTGTAATAAATGACCCACAAGAAAGATTTCATTGATTACATCACTTAGTAATTTCAAGAATCTCCTCTTACAAGTTGTTTTTTAAAATTTTGTTAATAGTACCAGGGATGAAACCCAGGGCCTTGAACTTGCTAGGCACTCTTTCTACTACTGAACTATACCCTAAAAAGCATCTCTTACAGACAAGAGAAAACTGATTATTATTACTTTGCAGGAAATTGTATGAAATTTAAAAATTTAGTAAAAATTTGATTCAACAAAATTATTATTTCTAATTGTCACCTTCAGAGGAAGAATCAAATGAGCTTTCCACTTCTCACAAAACTAGTTCTTGCTCATTTATTCATTTATCTAGTTAAAAAAATACGTTGCATTTCCTGTTCATAACAAAACCGCTCTCAAAAGTTTGCAATGGTAAGATCTAGAGCTGGAAGGAGTTGGCATTGGTTAGGACCAGATCAGATGTGATGAAGAACAAAGTGACCACTTCCATGGGATGCAAGTTTGCTTCCATGGACACATTACTGCCAGGTAAGCAACGTTGATGGTTCTGGCATGCCCTGCTTCCAGGGATCTGGGCTTCTCTTTTTCCGATCCGCCAACTCTAGGTCATTATGCTTATCAGTATGATCAGCATGTCTTGCCTCTATCTCTGTGTTCCAGCCCTCAAGAAGAAGTAAACAGGCCAAGAAGGGTATGTCTTGGCCTTTGAGAATATGGCCAGGAATTGAACTAATCACATCTGGTCACATCTTATTATTGATAGTCATATGTTGCTGTCACATTGTTATGCCTATCTGCAAGGAAAGGTGGCCTTCCTGTCCTGTGTGTAGCTGAAAACTAGAAATCTATTACAATGAAAAAAGCAATGGGAAAGGAAATACTGGGGGAAAGCTATCAACTTTGCTACTGATAGCAACACTTTAATCTTATGGACTTGTCAACTGCAGTCAATAGAAGGAAAATATATCCAGCTTTATGGTCCAGTCATGGTAGAACTGAACTAAGAGCTCTGGTCTGGTCACTGTGGTCTGATGGACAGGGCATGAGTTAGAACCTGACAGAACTGAATTAGAAACTCTTTTTCCCCCAATTACTGACTGTGTGATAGTTTGGTAATAGACTAACTTTCTGGTCTCCATATATAAAATGGGGATAATTTCCTTCTTAAACTTCTCTTGAAGTTTGTTTGGGATGATAAATGAGCTTATGGGTCAAAGATCCTTTCAGGGGATCTCGTCCTTCATATCTTGACCTCCAATTTACAATTTTATACTATATAATGAAATACTCAAACACAGAGACACTGTGGAAAAACATCTAAGGTATTTTTTATGGTCAATCAAAGTTCCTCTTAAACTTATTTTTCTCTACAATGTGAGTAGTATTCAATTATTATTTAAATGTACTTTAGGAGATGAGCAGTAAAAAAGGAGAGTTTTTAGATAAAGTTTCAATTATCTAAAAAATTTTAAGTAGAATCTTTCATGTTTTGAGCTTTCTAATTAACTGAATAGCATTATTTCAACAACACATTATATACTTTCTGTAGGCTTACCACTAATGCTTGTCATTTTCAATTTTATTTTCATTTCCAGGTTGTTTTCATCTCCAAATTCTAATGTCAACGTCTGTGACTTATTTTTTTGTAATGATTTTGGAGTTTAAGTGAATTTAGTTTCCAAAGTTTGGGGAAAAATTAGACTGGCTATTTAAAAAATCTGAGTAGAAAAAAGTTCTTATCTAGCTGAGACTTTTTCTTAGATCACTTAAAAATCCTATTTTTAAAGTGAAAATATCTAAAAGAGCACACATAGTTTGCTTGAGAGAAAACTCTCCAGTCTGAAAAGAAATCACCCAAATCCAAACCATATGTGAAATATAAAGTAGCATTTTGAATATTCATATTATGGTGTGAAACTCAGATCCCCAGAATGTTAAGTTTCACAGAGTGAATTGAAATGAAGAAAGCAGTATGAATGTCACCTCCCTAATGTACAATATTGCAGTTTTACCCAGCATCTTTTTTTCTAGATGGGATCACTAGAGAACAATCGTGCTTACAGACATGGCAAACATGCCCTCATTCTAATTATGTAAGGCACTTCGGAAGGAAAACAAATTTTAGCTAGACATCTTTCTGAATGAATTTTAATTCTGGTAATGGCACACTATTATTCTTGTCCATTCCTTTGGCTTAGCTTGTTTTTGCAATATCAGCATTTCACTTTGTTTTTGCTTATTCTTGAGCCCTGGTTGAACTCGCCCCTGACATGTGTATTTGCAATCTGCACACTCACACTTCTGTTTTTAAGCTCCTGCTGTCATGCCAAATACTTCTTTCTTTACCTTCATTCATCTTGTTAGTATCCCTCTCAACAGATTTGTCTCTGGACAATCTAAATTATTTTAAATATCTTTTAGTAGAGGAAAGAAAGAAAAAAAAAAAAAACTGGAGTGCTTTACAGCAAGTATTTTGCCTTACTTTTGAATGCATTTTACATCCTTCTTTTGGCACACCTGGTAAGTCCATTTTAGCATTATTCATCTCCATTTATACTGTTAATGGATTTTCAATTGCAAATTATGTATAGAACATTGCATCGGAATACTTCTTACAGCTGTATGAATGGATTCATGCACCCATAATATTCAATCAGCCTTTGGCTTCTATCAACAAGTCCCCCCTCTGGAAGCAGCTAGCTAAAGGGAGGACCAAAAGATTGGTGGTTAATCATGATTCTGCAGTATTCTCTTGTAGATGTTTCTGGAGGATGCTTTCACTACCTTCAAGAGTCATACTGAAGTATAAAGTAAGAAAATTCGAAGAAGAAAAATGTAAGGATTTTTTTTGAGAGAGAGAGAGAGAGAGAGAGAGAGAGAGAATTTTTTAATTTTTTAGTTTTTGGTGGACACAACATCTTTATTTTATTTTATGTGGTGCTGAGGATCGAACCGAGCTCCCTGCACATGCCAGGCGAGCGTGCTACCGCTTGAGCCACATCCCCAGCCCCAAAATATAAGGATTTTAAGAGTTTGTCTTAAGAGGAAAACTTCATTAATATTTTAATATTCATAAAATGAAAGAATGGATCCAGACAACAAAATTAAAGAGTGTTAATAATCTCGTCATTATCATCTTGTTAAAGGCTAAATGACACTTCTGCAGAGAAGCTAAGAGCAGGTTCCTTTCCTCTAAAACAGTGCTACTCAAAGCATGTTGATGACCCATTGGGAGATGGGTACAGATAGTGAGAATGTTGAGAAACTTTCATGGTGAGGTCAGTTTGGTGTGACATCCAAGTGGATGACCAGTATACTTGTCTTATTGACCGAGACCTATACCACTGAATGTTGTTGAGTTCATATGGTGCTCATCGTGTTTAATAGTACCACAAATCAGTCAAAAGTGGATTCAAGACAAAAAAAAATTAGTCTTTATCCACCATATGCAGTATGAAAAGCACTGCTTTAAGAAATAGGGGCACTGCTGAGTCAATAAAAGAAAGCTTTAATAATTTTCAAAAGTGTCCTGCATCCAGCTAGTGTAATGTAAATCCTGAAGGTGGAGGGGTCTGGGCTGGCATTGTCTGTGCATCCATAAGACCCAGAGCTGCTATAGGTCAGTTGGTCCCATTCAGTGCAAAAGAGCTGTAGTTCTGGATGCAAGTTCTGGGAGATGTGACTGCAGGTGCTTTGGCCTGAGTGTACATCTTGTCATTTCAGGCTGTCCTTAGAATATCCTGGGAGAGCTTCCTCAGGCCTGATGTAGGGAGTTTTGCTTTCATGGGGTTGCTTGTTCATGCCCATGGCTCCCATCCAGAGCAGTAACCAGTCATTGGTGCAGCCTTGGTGAGGGTTAACTCATCAATCCTTATAACACAGATTGCTAAAAGTTGTTGGTTCTCCTTAGGATTAAAATATTTTATCTACAGCTAAATTCTAAATACAGCACAATAGTAAATGCACCTTATGAGGCTTAACTTAATACCTATAGGTTTCACTTAGTTTAGGGTCGTAGCTGATGATTAGAGAGAATTCCTATACAAGGTGGCATTGCTTAGGATTAATTCCATATTCTCTATTTCTCTAGAAAGTTTTCCCTTGATTTTTATTCAAGAATAATGTATGTATTTATAGTTTTGGTAATTTCCCCCTTATTGTTTTGTATTCTTTCATGAAATGGTCAATCATGTGTAAATACAAAAGAAGACCCAGGAGAGATTCGGGAAAATGAAGTTTATTATACACACAGGACCTAGAGACAAGAGGCAAGCCACACCATGTAGGGCCTCATGGGAGACAGCAGGGTGGTCAGGAGGCAGGAGATCAGAGCAGTGGGAGAGGAAAAGTACTGGGTTGGAGCTATACTGGGGATTCCATGGGAAAGGCAAGGCAGGGCAGTGTAAGATTGACTTAGTCTGAATAATTTTGGTGACCTGTAAGTTATAAGGAGTGCCCTAGTTGCCCTGAGATGATTACTGTACAGGACTATTGTCTTCTAGGGTGTCAGGGCCAGATAGAGGCTGTCGGCTCTGCACTGGTCAGTCTGCTTGCCAAAGACATGCTCCTAGTTGATCCTTTTGCTGCCATTGAGAATGACTCTGCTATTAAGGTTTTTAAAGATGTCATAACATGCAGAATATATATTTATATGTGTCCCACATATATGGTCCCTCTACATACTTCCACACTCTAAGATCCCATTGTTTTTCTTAGAGGTGGTTCATAAGTTGAATGTTTGAGGTGGCAAACATTTGACAATCTTTATTCGAACACCTTAGCTGACTATAGTTGAGTAGGTGCTTCTCAATATTTTACCCTAATGTTAGTTAGCTTTACTTCATCCATGAAGACTGTGACTGATACTCTTCTGGGCTCTCTCCAACCCACTACCAATTTCAAACCCATTACCAATCTCCAACCCACTACCAATTTCCAACTCATTACCAATCCCATTCTCCCTTGGTACCTCTCAATATGAAAACCAGATATTTAAGCTTTCTCTGCAACTATTCGTTGTCATGGGACCCAAATCTTGTCCATGACCTTATACAGAATTCTGTTATAGGAACTCCAGTGGAATCTTTTGTTTTTCTGATGGAAAGGAATGGGTTATCTATGATGGCCACTTTTCTTCTGTTCTGATGGGTGGGGCTGCAGCAGTTATTTTCCCTAAACTAAGAACCTTTCCTTGTTAAAATCACCATAGTTCAGTTTCTTGCTTACATTAGTTAGCTCCCTAACTAATGCAGCAAACCTGATTCTTTGAATAACATGTTTTTTACAAGTTTCTATGGAGTTTTTCTTAAATGTTTTTATCTGGTTTATGTTCTGATAAAGTAGAATACTTGAACCTAGCTCTTTTAGTCTGAATGTGCCTTTAATTGCAACTCATCTAAAAAGTGCAGAAATGAAGCTCTAAGGTTCATGTTTAATTAAAAATTCTACTGCAGTACTGCTATTCATTTTATCTTCCTTAATTTTCATTTCACAATTCTCTGGCTCCCTCTCTCTCGCTCTTGCTCTCATTCTCTCTCATTTTCTTAAAATGGGGTATCTGAGAGTTGAGATGAGCTAAATCAAAATTATTATTGTCATTGAAAAAATATATAGAGAAGTAAGACATTTATATTAGGATTTTATGTAAAAGTATTCACATTTGGCAAGGATTATTCCATTTTTCAGAAGTTCCTGGTCCCATATTAAGAGTCAAGATTCAAAGAAAGTATATATTGAAGCAAAATGTAGCACTGTTCTGGAAGTGGCCTAATGTGACAGAAGGAAAAATAGAACAGAAGGTGGCCAAGTTATTCAGTGAACTTGGTTGGTCTCGTCACACCCTCTGTGTCTCAGGGCCCTCCCTCAGTCACCCTGCACAAATGTCCTGCCTCTTCCTCTTCCACTCACGCAGCTTTGAGTGCTCTCTCCCACAGCACTTACCTTCCTGCTGTAATTGTTTGATGGAATCTTTCCTTCTAGACTGTGAAATCTCTAGGGCAGCCCCTGAGTCCGTCTCCGCATTCTCAGAGACACTGGGGAGCCTGGAACTTACTGGGATCTCAATATGGAAGGAACAATGGAAACACACAGAACATCAAAAATAAAGGAAAAATCTATCTGGAATAAGCTAGGCCCTAAAAATTTATAGAAGAGGTGGCATAAGTTTTTATAAGGAGGTAGAAGAGTTGGCATTAGTCTGAAAAAAAATGTATTTGTATTTTATCTTCTTTGATTCCCTTCAGGAATAGGTTGGGTTCATTCTATTCATTTTGACATTTTTACCCCCACAAGTAGTGATGAGGATACATAATATATATAATAAAAGACTTTTAAAGTTTGTTAAAAAAAAAAAAAACCTTGCTGTTTTGGACAGCTTGCTTTCCCATTTTGGGCTCACTCTCTCTCTCTCTCTCTCTCTCTCTCTCTCTCTCTCCTATTTGCCCTTTCCTTTCTGGCAAGCCTAGGTCTTAGATGTCCCTCTGCCAAGTAGCTCTCCAAGCTGGAGTCTCCTAAATAAAGATATCACTGCAAGGCCCATAACATTTCTTCTTTCCTCTCATCAAAATCTGCCAGGTGTCTCTTAATTCCTTGCTCTTTGCTGGTTTAAGCCTGTAAACTACTGTGATCTAGGAAGTTAATAGTTATCAACCAGCAAGTCTCTGGTTCATCATTTTTTTTGCACTTGAAATCCATCCTTCAAGGGCTTCATGCAAAGCAGGGAGGTGGATGCTGTGTGTACTGCCCAGATTCCCCCTTCTGCACTGAGCTCATTACCCCAGCTGCTCAGGATTGGCTACCAATGGCTTAGCGCTGTATCCCAAGAATCTGTATCTCCACGATTCACAGGGTCTGCTCTGTCCTTTTCCTGGAGGTCAATCACATTCAATGACTATTGACATAGGAGTACAAAGACCAATTTTCCTTGCCACATTTGGGGAAAACACTGAACATTACAGAGCTCTCCCCACTGGGTTTGGCTGAGGTTTGTGTTACTGGTGCACTGCAGTTCAACTTCTCTTTTTGCCCAATTGGCTTTCATTACTTCTTCCATAGTTTTGTTTTTGAGCATCCCTTTGCCCTCCCTATACTACCACATGCAAACCTAAGAAAATTGATAGCAGAAGTGGTCCCAAGAAGCAGTTTCTTAAATAGGATGTTGGCACTAAATCATCCACTAGCTGGGTGATAGGAGGAGGCCATAAGTGTTGGTAGGTCATTCCTTAGTATGCACAAGGTATAGTGGCTACAACTGGAACAGGATATCAGAGGAAGGGAATGCACTGGCTGATGTAATAGGTTAGATGTTTGGAAGGTACAGGCACTGTCTTAGTCTTCTGTATGCTGCTATAACAAAATACCTGAGACTAAGTAATAGATAAATAAAGGAAATTTGTTTCTTATCATTCTGGAAGCTGGGAAATCCAGCAGGTATGGGCTTGGTTTTTACTTTATCCTCACATGATAGAAGGTGGAAAGGTGAGAGAGAACCAACTCCTGTCCCTGGTTACAGCTCTTTAGGAAAAGTCCTCATTCTTTAGTCACGTCTTAAAGGTTCTATCTCTCAATACTATGATATTGGCAGCACCTAAATTTTGGAGGACACATTCGGCTGTTGGGAAGCTGAGGCAGAAGGATTGATTGAGCCCAAAAGATTGAGGTCAGCTTAGGCAACAAAGTAAAACCCCATTTCAAAAAAGAAAAATCAGCAGATTCTAGGAATTACAGAACTGTGGAACGGAATGGCTGTTACTAGGTGCTATTAATAATGTGTTAGAGAAAGACAATGAAAAACCGAAGGTGATTAGTCACGACTGTAGAGAAGCATGACGGTGAGAAGGGCCCCTGGCAGCATGGAAAATCTTTGCAGCTGGAGAGCAAGCAAAGCTGGGGTTCAGGCTCAGGGTAGTGAGCTCTAGAGAAGGTTAAAGTCCAAGTCCCAGCATGTAAGTCATCTGTGTTGAAGTCAGGACCTTGGCTTGGACTGTGTGGGACATGGAGCCTTCCTTAGCATAGTGACTGTGGGGTCAGAACACATGACAGGCTTGAGGCAGCCCATCTCCCTGCATTCACTGTCTCTTTCCTTCCTATGGAAGGGTAATATTTCCTCCATTGCCAGAAAGCAATGCAGAGGCCTGTACCTGCAAAATACTCTGTGCCAGCCTTGGGATGAAACCACACCACCTCTCTTTACCACGAGGCCAATAAATGTTGTCAGATCAAAGTACAGCTTAGCTAGTGAAGGGCCAGGTCTGCTGACGGTAAAAAGGAACTCTAGGCAAACAGAGCTGTAGGAACCTAGTCATTGCACACCTACAGAGATGGAATAGAATCATGGGATTGGATCCCGTGGGTGCCAAATAAAGGGGTGACACAACATAACGTTAGATAAGGAGAATTCATCAAAATAAGAGTACTCTGATACTGCGTTTAATTCTCCTATGATGCAGAAAAGGACCTCAGGGTTCTGTGCTCATCAGATGCTGGGGTGACTCTTAGATGCTTAGAGAAAGCAGCGGGAAGTAGGAAACACCCGAACTGCTGTAGCAGACCAAAAGACTCAGAAAAATTGGGCATGTTAAGTGGATAGACTTAACGCTGACTTTGTTTTGTAGAAGGGCCTGTAGAATACTCCATGGGATAAAGCAATGTGGGATGCTGTGGAGAGAGGGCTTTCAGTAGCCCCAAGACCTATAGTGACTGTCCTCTGCAGAACAGAGCTAAGAGCAGGAGATGCTGTTACAGAACCATTGTAATGGAGATGTCCAAATCTCAAAATAACAGAGGCTGGATAGGGACACTTAATTGGAGGCAAAGTGGGTAGAATTATTGTAAGGAGAGGCAAGGTTGGAATGGCTGTGAGCGAGCACAACTCACATAGAGTTATAGAGATGATGGACAGACATGGTATCCTCAAGGGTAAGAGAGAGCCAGCCCAGAAGGCTATTGCCCAATTTTTGCTATGAAAATAAATCAAAGATAGATGATTGGGATGCTAGGAGCAGCCTAAAATAAAATGTCATAACTGCTTAACCAATTACTGGACTTGAGCCATTTCTGAGACCTGGAACTTATTGAGTGAAGGAGAAATCAGGTCTTTATGAGGAAGGATCCTTCAGCACTGTGACAAGTAGACTTGGTATTAATAATTGCCATCTCCACCAAAGAAAGCAACAGCCATTTACCTGGGTCACTGGATACTAAGTAAAGGGGGCTACTTAGACATACTGACAACTCTTAAACAGAAGGTCCAAGTTTACATCGATATGTGAATAATTGAGATATTATTATTGCTGTTAAAGTGGTCACATTATAGAGGCCAGATAATAGATGGATCTCTGATATAGTTCAGCTCTGAGTGGATCTAGGCTCCATCTAAGGGACAATCTGTTGGTTCACTGAATGTATAATTGGAATGAACGTACTTGATAGTTAGCAGAAGTCTCAAATTCCTTTTTTTGGATCATGAAGGAAAGATCTATTATAGTATGTAAAACTGTTATGGAGAGATTGCAATAAATCACCAAGTCAATCTTAAGGGGGGAGATGGAATCATCTTTATTCACCAGCTGGTGGGCCAGGAGGCAGCCTGCGACACTGCACTCCTTGAACCCCTCTAGGGGTTAGAGCACACTTTTTATAGTTGAAAACCACAAGTAAAGCATGTCAATACATTAATCAAAAGTAGCTGTTGCTATAATTTGAAGCTACAAAAATCATGAGATCTAAAATCATAAGCAGAAGGGGAAGTGGGTCAAAACAACCCTAGCTGAGTATAATTTAAAGAATGGTTACTAATGTATAGACAAACATTAACATTCTATGTGGTTAGGGTACATTGCACAAGTACAGTGTATAAGAATAGAAGGAAAAATGTTGCCATTTGGTGTTGCCGATATGCCATGCTCAGCAACTGTTGGTGGGTCCAGAGGCAGGGTTTTCCCATGGGAGAAGCATTTCTTACCTGACAGGGAGTCTCGTGGTAAAATGCAGTCTGTTTGATCATTACCCATACAGCTTGGCACATAACAAAATCACGAGGGAGACTCTTAACATTTTATCCTTCTAAGATGTGATAGTCCTCGAAACACAATATTGCATCCTAGAGGAAGTATATGCATTAAAGACTTAAATGAGACACGTGGTTTTCCTTAACAGTCTCTTTCAGTTCCTTAATCTGGTCCCTATCGAAATCAGATGGATCTTGGCAAATGATGGTGGACCATTGAAAACTCAGTCTATACTGATTGTTGCTGCTCTGCTAGATGCTTTTTTTTTTTTTTTTGGAACCACCTCAGGTCCATGGTGTGTGTTCGTCCCTCTGACAAATGTATTCTTTTCCAACTCTATTAAGGTGACTCAGAAACAGTTCTCATTATGTGGTGGTTGTGGTGAAGGTGAGATAGTATAACATTTGTGAGCTAAACTCACTCCACTGCTTTCTGACATACTGTAATCTGAAGGGAACTACACCATCTCAACATGATTCAAAATATCATATCGTCTCACTACATTGATGAACACATGTTAATTGGGCCAGCTGTTCAAGAAGGAGTGTATTCTATTGGAGGCTTTGATAGGACCTGGATGCTTTAAATGGTGGGAAGTGAAACACTGTGGAGATTTGGAGACCTGACAACGATAATTTCTAGGATTTAGTAATCTAGGACATGCTGGGACATTCTCTGAAGGTTCAACACAGACAATTTTTTGTCAGTTAAAAAGAAATTATTGTGTCTCATGGCTCCTGCTACTAAGACTTGCTAGCCTTCATTGGGTTCTGGGAAGCATTTTCCAAACTGGGAAATACTGCTTGAGTCTATTTCCTGAGAAATATGGAATGCTATAACCTCTAAAAGTGGTTCAGAAGAGGACAGGACTTTTCTGCAGATCCAGCCTGCAGTGTAAGCAGCCTTCCTCCTTGAGCCATACAGTTCTGGACAGTACTGTACTGGTGATGGAGCAGTCTTCATTTATTGGAGGTTTCTCTTTTTGCTGTTGCTTTTACGTGCAGGCAGCTGCAGTGCAAAAACATTAAGTGGAAAATTCCATTCATAAGTTTTTAATTGTGTGCCATTCTGCGTTAAGGGATATAATCTCACTCATTAGTCGTAGATATCAGATCCACTATAATGGTATCATTAGTGTTTGAGTAACCCTTATTTTACTTAATAATGTCCCCAAAGTGCAAGGGGAGTGAGGCTGGCAATTGACATATTCTAAAGAGAAGCTGAAAAGTGTTTCTATTAAGTGAAAAGATGTATGTTCTTGACTTAATAAGGAAAGAAAAAAAGATCGTGTGCTGAGTTGGCTAAGATCTATGGTAAAAATGAATTTCCTATACATGAAATTGTGGAGTGCGAAAGACAAATTTATGCTAGTTTTACTGTTAGAACCCAGACTTGAAAAGTGATGGCCACAATGTGACAAATGTATAGTTAAGATGGAAATGGCATTCAACTATAGGGCTTGGGACTATGTGTGACTTCAGGCATTTCCCTGTGATGGGGGGCTAGTATCTTTGTGGTGGGGAAAAAAATTCATGAAAAGCTCCGCGAAGGAGAAACATCATAAGTATCTAGGATTCTGCAACAATGTCATGCTATCTGTGGCAGAGTAGCATGTAATATTTGAAAGACAATTCTGGCATGTTACTGTGCCCTGGTAAAAATGGGGTATTTGACATGGGACATCAAAAGGCTAGGGGGCCATAGTTTCACATAATGAGTAAAGTTTTGTCAAACCCATCAGATCCTAAGTTTGTGCAAGGTCAGCAGCAATCCATTGTGAGACAAAAGTGGCATGTCCAAGTTTGGGCATGGGTGGGGCTTAGAGGGCTTTGGAAGCTGTCTGGTCTACAGCCGAGACCTCTATGGCTATGAACCTCTGCTGCATCAGTGCCTTTCCCCCAGCCCTGACATATGGCTACAGATGGGGTCTCTTATGATGGTTGACAGAGGAGAAAAAGACCAAGTTTCCTTCACAGATGGTCTTAGTCAGCTTTTCATCACTGAACAAAATACCTGAGAACAACATAAAGGAGAAAACATTTATTTTGAGCTCATGGTTACAAATTTAGTCAATGGTTGACTACCTCTGTTGCTCTTAGCTAGAGATAAATCAGAATATCATGATGGAAGGGTGTGGCAGAGGAAAATTGTTAGCTCACGGCAGCTGAGGAGTGGATGAGAAAGGGGCAAGGGACCCTTATCATCCCCAAGCCCACACCCCAAGTGATCTACTTTCTCCGGCCATGAGGGTTGGAAGCTATGCCTATAGTTACCACCCAGTAATCCATTGAAATTATTAATCCCTCAAGTAGGTTAATCCACTAATGAGATTACAGCCCTCAAGATCTAATTATTTCACCTGTGATAAGTGCTGCATTACCTAACACATGAGCTTTTGAGGGGACATCCAGACCCAAACTGTAACAGATGGGTTGACTAAGTATGTGGATATGAGCTTGAAAAAAAAAAAAAAAACAATGTTACACATTAGTTTTGTTCAAGGTGTGCCCTGAAAGGCAGCAAATGGGAAATCTTAGGGGCAAAGATTTGGGTGCTGCATCTGATCATCCACTTTGGAAACAGACTTGGCCCTAAGTAAGAATATAAATCTGTGTATGTGAATAGCTATATATCTATATATTCCTAGATCCCTCTAGGTGGTGGTGAATATCTTGGTTGGTTTGTCAGAGTCTGGAATGAGAAAGACAGAGAGAGAGAGAGAGAGAGAGAGAGAAAGATTGAGGACATGAAGACATATGGATAGTCCTACTGGAGTGAGTACAGAGTGTTATCTTTGTAAGCCATGTTCTATGCTGACTCAGTCAGTTCCTGCTATTGACCACTTTAATGCTGGTACAATGGTCTCACAAATGGTTGCCATGGTAGCGTGATTAGAAGCTATGCAGAAGGCCTGCTTAGCAAGGGCCTCCTCTTTCCAAGACTGACCTCACCATATTGCCATTGAATGTTCAACCTTCTCTCAACAGAGATGGGTCCCGAGCATTTGCCAATAACACCATCCCTTTAGGAAAGCAACTGGCCAGTCAGTGGAAAATTGATTACATTAAAACATTTTTACCCTGAAAAGATAGTGATTTGTCTTGATTTGGATCAGTGGGTATTCTGGATATGGCATTGCCTTCTCTACGTAGCCTCAGCCAGCACTAGAATCCAAATGATTCTCAAGTGTGATCCATTGACAAAGGATTCTGCATAATGTTGCCCAAGATGAGGGAGCATACGTTACTGTGGCAAGGGAAGTGAGGCAGTGGGAATCTGATAATGGATACTCTGCTCATATCGTTTAGCACGCCACCCAGAGGCTGCCAGCTTGATAGATGAAATAGCATTTGAAAGATGCGGTTGCAGCATCGTGTGAGGATGCAATAGACATTCTAAATCAACCTCTTGGCAACATGGGATGGAAGCAGGAGAGGCCCTACACATGGTCACTCTTGTTGATACTTCTGGGGAGTTTATGCTTACTATCTTCTTCTCACTTTAGTCTACCAATCTAGAGGTTTTGGTTCCTGGACAGAGAATTTTTCCTGTAGAGGAAAGACAAAGTAAGAGTTCTGTTCTGCTTTAGCACTCACATCTACTTCAGGTACTCACCTCAAGAGACCAGCAGGTAAATGAGAGTCATCACCTGGTGAGGATAATAGATGCTACTGTTCAGGAGGAGTCTGGACTGTTGTTCCACCATGGAGACTGAGGAAATAGCTTGTCACCCAGAGGATCCACTGGGGCATCTCTTGGTAGTCCCCTGTCTAATTTGAAATAAATGAATAACTGAAGAGTTTGAGAAAGGCATAGTGAGTAGAGGCTCAGATCTCTCAATGATGAAGCCTCAGTCACCCAAATAGGTGAGCCATCAAGCCTAGCTGAGGTTTTAGTCAGAATTTTTGCTGCTGTAGCTAAAGGATCTGATCAGAAAACAACTGTAGAAGAGGAAAAGTTTATTTGAGGGCTTACAGTTTCAGAGGTCTTAGTCCATAGAAGATTGGCTCCATCCCTCAGGGCTTGAGGTGAGGCTGAACAATATGGTAGAAGCGGATGGCAGAGGGAAGAAGCTCACATCATGGTGATCAAGAACTGGAAAGAGAGAGACTCCACTGGCCAGATACAAAATATATACCCAAAGCCACACCCCAATTCCCACCTCCTCCAACCACACCCTACCACTTCTGTTACCACTCAGTTAATCCCTATCATAGGATTAATTTGCTGATGGTGCTCAGACTCTTACAACCCAATCATTTCTCCTCTGAACCTTCTTGCATTGTCTCACACATGAGCCTTTGGGGGACACCTCACATCCAAACCATAACAACTGATGAAGATGGAAATCCACAATGAGCAAATGAAAAGAGAGAAAGTTACTACCATCTGTCACTGCCTTCAAAGCAGTGATAGCAGCAGGGGTGTGTTTCATCCTATAGGACCAACTTGAATCCTGGAGAAGCTGTTTCCAAATGGGTGAGCTGACAAGAAGAGGCCTGTGGACCGACATGGACTGATGCAATGGATAATATACTGCCCAGACCTTCCTTTCCCAAAACCCGCCTTGTGATAGACTCATTCCTTATCTGCTGAGAATGGTAGCTGTTCATGGCTCTAAGCTGTGTTTATCTCCTAGAATTGCCTTCCCATTTTGAAGATACTTCATCCAAGTGTATTCTCCTTCCAGGGAGCTGCTAGCATCGTTTATTGCTTGATATTGGAGAACAAAGTTCTAGCCTCCATAACACAATGGGGACAAGTTCGAAGAGTCACCCTGGTTCCAGAGCTCTCCACAGGATGAGCGGAGGCTTCTCTTGGAAGTGTTTCATGGTTCCATTCCTCCCTCTGCCCACCTCAGCTTTCTTCTCTCTCTTGCAGATGTTATTCCTGAACATACTTCCCCCAAACCTCTTGAATGCACATCTTCCCCTCAGAATCTGTAGAGAGTTCAGCTGAGACAGAAATTTGAGAATAAGTAAAAGTTTACTTCAAATCTTACCTTATATGTGGGTGGAGTTCCATATCCCCAGGGCAAAAGTTTTCCTTAGAAAAATGGAGATGGAAGTCTACCAGAGAGGATACATCAGCAGACATGATCCTTTTCACTTCTCAGTAAATAAGTACTGTCTTGGCGATTAACATGCATACCTTTTTGCATCTGAAAGGTTCTCAGAAGTAATGATTTTTTTTAAACAAATCTAGTGGCTCATACTTTGAAGCAATTAATACTAACTCTATTCATAGTTTATATGAAAACTGTAGGAGGGCAGGGGGGTTAGCTCAATGGCAGAATGCTTGCTTAGCACGTGCAAAACCCTAAGTTCAATCCTCAGCAACTGCAAAATCATCATCATCTCCTCCTCCTCCTCTTCATCCAAATATTAAAAAGTTAAAAAAAAAACTGGTAAGAAGTCCTGATAAAATGAGAATAACTTTGTACTTTGGAATCATCCTTAATTTTAAATCCCAACTTGCCCATCATAAAATGTGGGAAGCCCACATCCATTTCTTCTGGGCTTTGGTTTTATTAGTCTCAGAAGTGGTATAATACTGACTGGTTCATTTATTTTGTGTGTGAGAGTTAAGCAGATAATGTCTATAGAGCCCCTAGGCTTGAAGTCCTTAGGTGTGACCCTGGACTCATTGTTTTCTCAATAAACATTCATTTGTCACAAATATTTATTAAAGAGAAAGCATTTATTGTGTGCTGGATCCAGTGCTGGGTGCTTAGGTAGACACACAGGCAAGCCACAGTGCTTGATTTGAAGGCACTCATGGTAGCAGCAAGAGTCATAGACAAGAAGAAGAGGGAGCTAGATTAGAGATGATTCACGGGTTTCTAATTTGTGCACTATGATGAATGGTAGTGTTCTAGATTTTCCATTTTTTTTGAAGTAGGCAAAGTGGGATTATAGATGTGTACTTAGATGGGGTTCTAGGGAGCCATTTGGTGAGGTGTCAGAACCCCACTGTGAGATGGAAAAAGCTCTTCCTGGAGAGAGTAGGTTACACATGCCTGGGGCCAGAGTGGACCTACTGGAATGGACAACAGAGGGACCACATCTCCAACCCAGTCTTCCTCTGTGTTTCAGGGTTGTATCCAGACTCTCCTTCATCCACACCTTGAACATACACTTAAAAAAATATGGTTTTGAAGTGCATTTATAGATAGTCTGCTTTTGATGCCTATGTCTCTTAATCTAGATCATTGCACCATCATTTCCAGTAAAAAAAAAAAAAGGATTAGAATGAGTAAAAGTCATACATTTTATTATTATTTTTTTCAAATTTATTTATTAAAAATAGATGTATAAAATTGTATGTATTCATTGTATACAACATAATGTTTTGCATTATGTTGTGGAATGTTTAAATCTAGTTATTTAACAGATACATCCCCTCCATAATTACCATTATTGTGATGAGTACACTTAATATCTACTTTTTAGCATTTCAAGGGTACTATATTTGTAGTCATTAACTTCAGTCACCGTGCTCTTGCTTTGCCCACCATCTACCCAGATCCCTTCCCCGCGAGCCACCCAGGCTCTGTTAACCACTATTCTAGTCTCCACTTCCATGACATCAACATGCTAGATTCCACATGAGTCGGATCAAGCGGTATCTCTCTCTGTGCTTGGCTCATGTCCTGAACTAATCCAGGGACCCAGTTCTCTCCATCATCAGCTCCCTTGTCCTCCCTCAACCTTTCAGCAAGTGACTGTAAAACATTGGCAAAGAAGAGGCATGTAAAAGTGGCATAAGCCCAGATCGTGGGTTTTATTTCAGCATCCTTTGGAGTGGTCACTTTGTGTGACGGTTGCCCCAATCAAGGAGATGGATGTAGGGTCTTGGGGCTGCAGCTGTTTGTCTGATCATTTAACCTTTGGGAGCAGATTTTATTAAAGTGTTCCTGTTGCTGAAAATGAATTACAAAGCTTTCCCTTTTCTGTAGGAAATAAGAGTGCCCAGACGAGATTACACGGCTTCCTATGATATCTAAATAAGATTAGTTTGCTGAAGATCACATTAAAATCCCATTAAAGAGACAGTTCCGCTCCAGCCCCCCTTCTCCTCAGGCAAGTTCTCAGCGACTTGATGAAAATTGCTCAGGGATGACACACAGGCTTTAAGCCCCCTGTGGAGACACGGGGAGGGTGGAAATCCTCCCCCAACCATGTTCATCACAGGAACAGGATTTGTGTACATGGCCCATTACTTACAGATGACAGTTCCTGACTCTAAGGGGGAAAGACTTCAGGGAGGAAATGGTAATAAGATGAAAGGCGAGGAGATGAGGCACTGAGGTCATCCCCAGAGAGGATCCAGGAAATCATGAATTCATTTTTTATGTGACAAGGATAACAATATTAATGTTTAAGTATTTATAGCCTTCCCTCAAGCCTGCTCCCGAGAAGGAGGAATTCTTTTCTCTCGGGGAGCTTCTGAGCCTGGGTTTTTGTTGTGCTGATCTGTGTAATCAGTGTAACTTTGGAATTGTTACTGAGCAAAATTAAATCGATTTTTTCCTTGGGTCAGCAGGATGGTTGGAGTTTTGAGAAGGTAAAGGAGCCACCTGGGGAAAGGAAGAGAAGGGAGATGGACAAGAGCTGTGGTGATAGCTTGGCCTTCGGGAGAGTCAGGTGGATGAGCTCTAAGGTAATTACCTTCGTGTATCTCTGAAGACCTAAAGTACTTTTCAATGATTTATGGAGTGTAGAATTCACGTTGTTGTCTTTTTAAAAGTGGCCATGGGGTAGCTTTGAAATCGCCAAACTTAATTTTTTTTAAAATTAATTTAATCAATACATTTTCTCAAGTATCAGGTACTTATCGAGGTACAGAGAAGGTGGTGTGTTAGTTGGCTTTGTGTTACTTTAACAAAATACCTCACAGAAACAACTCATAAGAAGGAGAGCTTTATTTTGGCTCATGGTTTCAGAGGTTTCAGTCCATAGTTGGCTCCGTTGTTTTGGGGCCTGTGGTGATGCAGAACATCATGGCAGAGAGACATGTGGAATAGAACCAGGAAACCCAGAGAGAGGAGGGGGCCAGGATCACCAAATCCCCTTCAAGCACACCTTCCCAGGGACCTAACTTGCTCCTACTAGGTCCTACCTCTTGAAAGTTCCACCACCTCCCAGTAGTGCCACGGATTAAGGACCAATACTTTAATAGTTGGGACTTTGGAAGACTTTTCCAAATGGATAGAGACCATAGTCAGATTCCAAGGATGCATAGACAACTAAGTGCAATTCTTACATTAAAGCAAGCATAGGGAGAAAAGGGGGTGCAAAACAAGGGTATCTTTATGTGGACAATGAAATAAGATTGCAGCAAACAGCCAGGGCAGCTCTGAGGGATCTAGCTGCTCAGGGCTTGCCTGGACTTATGCTTGGGTGATTCTAAGGGTCTATAACAGTTTCTCATACTGTCTTGTTGTTCCCCACATTCCCATGAGGCTTGATGTTCAAATTTTATGACTTCCTCTGCTTTATAGGAGATGATGACTTTTATCCAAATACAAAAGTAAAAAGGGACAACATTTAACATCAGTATTCTTGATGACCTTTGTCTTGAGTGTCTTCTTGGGGAAGAGGCATCCATAGAGCCTTGTCCATTGGGCACCTCTCTCTCACTTTCATTTGAGGTTGGAATGTGAAAGAATAAATTCTCAGTGTGCCCATATTTAACACCAACTAGCTTAGTGTTATGTGACTAACGTGAAAAACTGGAATCAGATTCAGCCATTTGGACTCCTTTTCCTTTACCTCTTTTTATTTTGAAATGCATAGTCTGGGTTATTAAAAGTTTTATTTAAACATTTCACCTCTTATTTTTCTTTGGTCATAAGAGCATAGAATAATGAGCTATAAAATAACATAAAAATAGAATTGAAGAACCAGAAAAGCTCGCTTTTAAAAGGTATGTATAATTTTTACCAAAAATAATTCTCCTCAATCTCATAAAAATGAAATAAAATCCTTTAGTAAAGGCATCTGCTTGCTACCTGCTCTTTTCTTTTCTCAGGTCAGTGGTGTCAGTTGGGTGGGAACAAAGATCCTTCTTATATTTTTTAAAGGTTTCCAAAATTTTCTTGACACAATTGTGCCCCTGCTCCCTTGGGAATCAAAAGGAAAGTAAATATTACTTATATAAATCTGGTACAGAGGTCACTTTAACAATACAGTATGTCTTTTCTTTGAATTCTAACTCAAGTCACCAAAAAATGTTTAGTATTGTAAACCTCTCCCAGGTCATGTTTTAAAGAGGAGATTAGTCCTTAAATCTTTGACATTTGTATATTGAGTAGCAAAATAGTTCATTGACTAGCAAATAATGAAATTGTGGAAAGAAGCTCACAGATAATTCCTTCCAGAGGGGCTATGGTGGAGATGATTAAATTTCTGTTGAAGATGATGATTTCAAAGGGTCACTGATCCCCATAGAATTAAACAGAGTCATCTATGCACTCTATTTTACAGGTAAAGAAAAAAAGATTCAGGTTTATTCAAAGTTGTTTTTTTTTTTTTTTTTTTTTTTTTTTTTTTTTATCTTTTCCAAGCTCACACAGCCACAACAGGAAAAGATCCAGAATCAGATTCCAGGTCATTTTTTCTCTCTACGACCCCATGCTATTATTGTTATTGTTATTATTAATGTTTTTTTTCATCTGGCTGAAATTGCATTGACTAATTTTAATTGTATTTATTCTAGCATTTTTAGACTTTAATACTTTTTCATGCTCATGCATAAATGGAGGTGGCTTGTCCTGGAAAATGAACTCCTCTTTATTTCTTTTCACTTGGTGGTGACACTTGGTATGAGTAGTTTCCTTTCTTAGCTTTGATTTTGATTGTTTTCAATGAAGAATTTTTTTTTATGTTTTAAAAACAACAGCTTATTTCAATCAGTTCAGTGGAAAAAAATTAACCCAAACCATTCTTTGTGATATTTCATTGATACTACTAATGCTTGAAATGTTCCATTCTTTTGTGTCATTATATATACATTATTTATGTTAGAACCATGATCCCGCTTGTACTTGGGTTTGGGTATGACGTGGGAAGTCAATGTTATCTGTTCCAAGTTGCTCAGGGGTTCTGAATAGCAAGGTAAACATAATCAAATTCATTCAGAGAACTTAAGATACCCAGGTTTTGTTTTTGTAGCAAGTGAGAAGAAGGCTTACACAAAATTAATCAATTTTTATGTTGTAATTCAATTGAATAGGTCTTCACGGTTTGAGTGACACCTTCTAAGCAGTTGAGATTGCAATCTTCACCTTGCAGTATCTTTATTGAGGGTGTGGACTTTAGAGAGGGTTCATGTCAAAAAGTTTCTATTTTCACTAGCACCTACCTCACAGTTGTCACTAGATTGATTAATTTGTTTCATCCTCAATTTCCTTTACTGTGTTTATCTTAAGGTAGATTAACTGTGGTCTGACACTTCATTCTTCCTGTGTTAAAATGGACAAATAGTGATTAATTATCTGCTATTTGTTTTATACATGAAAATGAGTTTGACCGAAATGCAATATGTGTCTTTGATTATCTGAGATACTTTGAACTTCAGTTTCAGAAATAAAAATAAAACATTAAATAAGGGCAAGTGAATGATAAATAAACACTATTATAAGTAATGAAAGCACAATAGAAGTACTTTTTTTAGAACTGAAAAATAACATAGCCTATTTCTTTACATGAGACCACAAACACATTTCTTAATGCATCTATAGGTGTCACTGTTGAGATATTCTATTGAAAGGAACACCACAACTCAGATTCAAATTCGGGGAAAGGCTACTGGGATAGATTTTATGTAATGTTTTTGACTAACTCATTCCCTGAATTTACCTGATGTTAGTATAGTACTTGAGTCTGATTTCTTGGCATAATTAAAGCAACTAATAAAGAATATTTTTTTTTATTATTTGAGGACAAAGAAGTTAGTTTGGACAGGGAGAGTGACATATGGGTATACAGTGGAAGTAAAATATTGAATTTATTTCTTAAATTTTAACTCAACATTCCTAGGTTAGTAATTTGGAGAAATTAACATTTTTTTTTCATTCTTCCTTTCTTTTCCTTCTTATGACCTGCTCCAGCCAGCCAGAACCTCTGATCCCAGAGGTGTCCTGTGTGCAGGGATCACTCCCAGAAGGCAAGTTCCCTTCCTAGGATACCAATGAAGGGGTCAAAAGAGTGTCTAATATTCCTGTTTTTTTAAAGGGTTTCTAAGTTAGAACCAGGACAAATTTCAACATATTGGTATTCTAAGGCTCTGACTTGACACAAATTCTCTTACCTTTTTTTTATTTTGTTTCTATATCGATTTGAGAATCTGGGGGGGAATGTCTTAGCAAGGCTAAGACCTTAGGAAATTGTTAAGGGGTAATCCGTGTTTCATGCATATGGATATGCTCTTAATTTCCTATTTTAAAAATCTCCCTTGACTACTCTGTGAATTTATTATTAAGTAGTTATTGCTCTTCTAAGTACATATATCTGATTTTGCTTGAAGTTAGATATAGAGAAACATCAGGAGTGATCCTTCTTTTCAAGAGTCTCAGCATTTGATAGCCATGAGAGAGAAGGGAGTGAACTGTCAGGAAATTAAGTGATCAGTTTATATGGAAAATCAAGAGGAGAGCTATCAGATTTGCTTGGGGATCAGGAGGTATTTCAGAGAGATTTGTCTAGTCAATAGACAATAGTTTAACAGAGTGTTCTGTGAAGACAAAGTTGTGGAGAGAGGATGAGCCATTTTGGGCAGATGGAGCATCGCTTTAGAATCAGCCGACACAAACCCCCAGGTGTCTTGGGAGCAGTAAACAGTCAGGTGTGGCGTGATCACTAGGATGAGAATGGCAGGTGTCAGGATGGGGTGGGGTGTGGTGGGGGACAGGTAGCACTTCCAACCACATTCTTTCTGTAGGATCCTCCAGGTACCTCACTGTATTTCACCCAGAAAAAGTGACATCAGCAGTTAGTACCTCAAACTTTTTTTTTGCTTTTCTTTTTTCTCCAAATTTAGCTGTTCCTATTCATCTCCTTTAAAATAGAACAGCACAGCTTTCTGAAAGGATGGCTTCTGTGTTAGAGTTGTCAGCTAGCATTGGGTTTTTGTTAGAAAACAATTGTTTTGACGATTTATTGTTCTTGGCTGATGAGGTCAAATGGAAAGAGTGTTTGGATGCATTTTCTGTGCTTGATGAGAATAAGTAAACTCTTCCTGTTACAAAGGGGTAAGAGGTGTTTGTGCTGAACATTAGCCAGCCTCTTGTGACTGACATGAAATAGCCAATATTTCTATTGTGCTTACTATTTGCCAGACACTGTTCCAAACACTTTACATATATTAACTCGTTTACTCTTTGCATCACTTTGTCATGTAGATAATAATACCATCCCAATTTTTTCCATAAAACATGACTTGCCCAAGGTCATATATAGCTAAAAAGAGACAGAGCTGGGATTCGAACCTTTGGTTGTCTGGTTAAATAAAGTCACATATTATCTCGTAATTGTATATAACATATTAGTTAATTATACTATATAAAATCCTTTTTGAGGGATTTTTGTTTTATGGGCATGAAGGACATTCATAAACGTTTTGGGGGATGGATAGCTGGAACAGCAGCCAGGGGAGATTCATGGCTAGAGAAGGTGGGTCTGGGAGTATAGCCACAGAGACTCCTCAGCTCTGGAAGGCTCCCTGGGTAGTCCATGAGTGCTTTTCTACTCCTTGAGGATGCCCACAGAATCCTGCTTTGGAAAGGAAGAAAGAAAGAAGAAATGCCTGTCATCTTCTTAGGAATTAGTTTCTAAGTAGTTGCTAGGAATGATCCCCAATGTATGGATCAGACTCAAGTGCTTTGACAAAATGTACATAGAAACTATAAATATTACTGTTTTATTTCATGCGTATGGAGCAACAACAGTATCCTTGGGGCTGTACAGATTCAAAAAGACATCATTCTTGCCCTAAGGGTTTACAATGCAGTCAGATTGAAAGTTTTTACCAGATCCGAATGTTTGAGTGCAGCACGTCACCCGTGCCCTTCTGCTTCTCTCCATTTTAAATTAGCGTTTATTCCTAAAGCAATTGTCACCCCGACATCTGCCACACTGATTTTACTCAATGCTTTAGTCAGGGGGAAAGGAAAATGTGCCTAAAACATTTTTTTTCTTTCTTCAGCAGTTATACATCAAAAACTATATTCACCATTTTTTATGAATATGACAACCAGCTACTTCTATTAGTTTTCCCTGTTAAACCAGAATGTCAGATCAAGAATTGAAGGGATAGAGAAAGAAATGCTAGGAAAATCCATTTCCCTGTAAATTTACCACCTGAAGTTCTGGTTAATGACATGTATACAATGGGTGATTTTCAAGTTCCCCACGTTCCCTGAGTGACTACTGAGGCTAGACAGATGTCTTTGTTGGTCATCCACTATCTTGGTGTGAAAGAGGGAGCTCAGGATTATCTAGGCTGAATCAGGCAGACACTAGGTTCATTCTTTGTATATTTTGTCTCATTTAATCTTTTTCATTAATCTGGATGGTAGATGCTATTTTACAATCAAGGAAATGCAGAGAGGTGACATGACTGGCTTAAGGCTGTATAGCAAGTAGAGTGGGGTAGGATCATAATCTTGTGTGGCTCCAGAGCTGTGCATAACACATGCCACTCAGATATTGCAGTACCCTTCCATATCCCATTGATTGCTCTCACCAGTTATCCCATTATACCACTTTCTTTTTTAGAGGCAAGACCTCAAGTTTCACTTGTAGCTTTTCCCTAATAAGTTTAAGGAAACCGCAGTGTTTTCATTGGGGATTAACCTTTAAATTCAGTGTTGTGGTAAGCCTTCATTTGTACCCTCTTTCTATAGCAGATGTGAGCTTTTCCTTTGCCCTGGGCATCACCACACTACTATGGGGAGTAGGGGTAGAAGGTTCCCTGCTCCCTGGATTCCTGAGAAATGAAGGACTATCTACATTAGAGGAGATCTGGCAAAGAATTCACAGTCTGACAATCAATTTAAATGGTAGCAGATATTAGTGGACAGCGACCTGAGGTCAAGAATGGCTCAGGGTTCTGTGAGAGGGCCAGATATCAGAAGACACCCAGTAATTTTCCCATCTAGCTAGTGTCTGGCAGGCCAAGCAGAAGTCCCCCAGGGCCACTTGGAGTTTGTACACCATAGGCTTCTGACCTCTGGTCTCTATGATACTCTGGTTTAACTATTCTGTATTAAATTGGTTATTTTATGAAGATAACATAGCGGTGAACCCCGGTTCCTAAGATGGACATCGACACTCGGACGTAAGTGATCTGAAATTATTGTGTATTTATGGATAACTGCAAACTGTTGTTTAATGGTCAATCCCAAAGGAATCAGCCCGTAGGAATGCTGATTTCACAGTGGAAACACTAGAATGAATGTCAGGCTTGAGAAAGAATTGGCTCAGTTACAGAAGTTCCTGCAACTTGTAATATACAAATGCATCACTGGCTTATTCAGTGGATTTCCATAAACATCGTGATGGACAGGATGCTATGCTGGACTCTTCAGCCCAAAGTCAGGGGTTATTTGGCTCTATTGTAAAGAAATGCCAAGGTGGACCCAGCGGATTTTGTTTTATGCATTTATATACTTCTTCCTCTCAAGTGGTCAGTGGGGGATTTTAAAATCTCTGTAAGTGGAAATTCAGGGCACAGTTCCAAACTCTTCATTACATTAGTGCCTGGCAGATAACCAAAGAGTCCAAGAGAAACTCAGGATTATTAGAAACGAAACAAAAACAAAACAAAACAACAACAACAATCATGAATTGATACAGGATAGTCGAACAGGATGCAGCAAGAGGAACAGATTTTTCTAGAGGGTTGAGATGGGTAATATAATTTCATGGGTAATCTAGAGGGGCTATTAATTAGCTGTGTGATTTAAAAACCCCCTTCGAGTCTGGGGCCTTCAGTGTCATTATTAGAAGAAACAGTCTCCTGGAGGGACGCTCCAGGCTCCCCATCTGCTGCCCACTCCACCTGTGCTCTGTCCTTGGCCTCCTTCTCTTACTGATGAATCCCCCTGTGCCCACCCTGTGGTACAGACCCTATCCATTCTCCCCTACCCAAGGGCATCTCTCCAGCCAGAGTGCCCTCTCCCTCCTGCTTCATCATTTCTGGGTCCTTCCCGCAAGCCTACAGCATGTTACAATCTCCCATTTCCTCTAACACTGTTATCTCCAATTTCTTCCAGTTTCCACCACCTTGTTTGGCTTTATAGCAAAGCTTCTCAAGTGTAATTACTACTTACTCAGAGCCTCTTTCCCATTCAATGACTCACAGTGGGCTTTTGACCCTGACATCCCACTGAAATGCTCTTGTCAGAGTGGCCAATGCCCACAGATTCCCATTCCCACGGTCAGCTTTCCTTCCTGCTCTTATCTAACCGTGTTTGCAGCATCCTTTGAAATAGTACCTCACAACTTCCTTCTTAAGGCATTTCCTTCTCCTTTCTGTTGAACCCTGCCTGTGCCATGGGTCCTTCTCCCTTCTCACTCCCCTGTAGCCCATCCTACTTCCTCTTCTTGACTTTTATGGATGGGGGCCCTGGATCTCTGCTTACACTTTCTCTTTCTTCTCTCACTCCCAAGATGACTTACTTCTGTTTCATTCACTTACACTTTCAAAGCCTGATGGTTCCTAGCCTTTCACAAATGTCTAGGGCCACTTCTTATTCCCATTACTTCAATCATGGAGGCCACATCACCTGGTCTACTGGGAAGGCCTCCTAATTGTTTCCTCCGTTCCATTCTTCACCCTTGGTTAGTCTGTTCTCCTCAACGTCCTCAGAGTGCTACTTCAAAGTTCGACCTTGTGTCACTCTCTTTCCTAGATCCTTCCAGTGACTTCCCGCCACACTTAGAGGAAAATCCAGTGCCTTACTATACCCTACAATGCTCCATGTTATCTCTCCCTCTGCCTACATTCCTGATTTCACCTTCTGTGTCCCTCCAACCTGCCAAGGTGCCAAGAACCCTCAGGGATTTGTCTCTGGCTCTTTGTTTCCTCAGGAAAACACTTCTCACATATTTGTATATGGCTCACTCTCATTCGTGTCTCTGCTCCAGCATCACCTAATGAGAAAGAACTTCTGGAGTCGCCCTGTATAACACCAACAACAATTTCTCTTTCTATATATGCTTTCTTTTCTTTTCATACTAATCATTTGCATACTCTGTATTTATGTATTTATTGTCTATCTCCTCCAGGAAAGTACAAACAATGCAATGAAGGACTTTGTCTCTCTTATTCATCCCTGCATCTCCTGTGCACACAGGAGACTCTCACTCAATCTTGGCTCAATGAAAGAATGATAGAATTAATGGATAAGAGACTAATGAGAAGTTGACTTTGGTACACCTGACTGGTAAAGAATAAGGTAAGGTTTCTGGAATCTTTCTGGATTATAATTTGTGGGACTGGGTAAGTAAGTAACTCAGTGGCAGACTTTCAGATTAGCACTAATTCACAGATAAGGATTATAAGAGCTAACAATCATGTACAGCTTGCTATTTGCTGAATTTTCTAGCCTTTTACATATGTAAAATAATTTTCACTGCCAACCTATTAAGGCAGTTTTGACTTCCTTTTTATAGGAGAGGAGATTGAGGCACAGGGAGTGTAAGTACTTTTGAAAGTCCCAAGGCCCCTGAGGTAGGGATTTGAACCCACATGTTCCGACCTTAGCCACTGTGTTGTGTTGCATTCTTTGACTAAATACATGGTTTGCAGAAGGAAACACTTCTACTGACTCTGGCAATAACTATCTTTTACACACACAGTGTAACTTAACTGGATCCCTTTTTATTAAACAGATAACAAGTGGGACAATCTCAGCTGAGGCAGGACTGGGGGCTTGGCTTTCCCTTTGAACTGCATGATAATTCCCAACACATCTCTTGGGAATATTCTAGAAAGTCTCAGGGCTCAGGGATGGAAACAGCATGGATTCAGAACTAGCAGACCCAATTACAGACCTGCCACTTGCAGAAATCTTCCTTCTGAATCTCAGTTTTCTATTCTATCAGATGGGATTAATAATACTGTCTTACAGAGCTGTCACGAGATTTCATGTTTATTTACAAAAAGCAGTGTTTGGTGCATAGTAGATACTCAATCATAGATATGTCATTATTTAAAATCACAGTCTTTGACTAGGCTTCAGTATGGGTGAAGGTTATTTAAGGTGGTCTTTGCTTTCTGCTTTGTGCCTGCTCCTCTGATGGAGCCTATTAATCTCAGTTTTATCTCTGGTGGTCCAAGGTCTCGTATTCCAGCTGCACCAGGAAGGCTCTGTTTGGATTAGGCTCTCTGTTCCTTTTGCCCTCCCAGTGAGTATTCCTTAAGGCCTGTCTCTGCCCTTGCTAGGCAGATTCAATAATTGAAGACAGAGTACAATTGTGCAAGGTGCACTTCTTAGCTCACCTTAAAGGAGCAGCATCCTCCTAACTGTTGGGAGCACTGAAGGTAGGAAGCCCTTAGCAATCTTTAGGAAATGCTGTGGCAAAAGGGAGCTACTTGATGCAAGGTTATGCCTCATTTCGGGAGCATCCATTGACTTGTCACAATGGATATCTAAAGGGTTAATCTCTGTGTCTCTATGTGGGACAGCTCTGAAGAGCTATCCCAGCTTTTCAGTCCTGTGAAATCAGGTGAGGTCTCCTTGCATCTGTATCACCTGTATCACATCCTTCTTTGTTTTCTCCCTCCCACAGAGGGGACCTAAGAGCACTGCCTAATCAAATTTCTGCATGTATACCCCCATCTCGGTTTCTGTTCCCTGGGGAACCCAATATGCAACAAGACTTGAAGTTTAATCAGGATCTTCAATACTAAAATCAACAAATAGGATTTGGGGGACTGTAACATGTTAGCTGGAGAGTTTTCTCCAGGAACTTATAGGCCTGTCCATTTGTGCCATGTACAGAATACTCTCTGCCATATACAGCTCCATGTAATATTCCCTGATATATTAATTGGTGACATTGACCCTGGTTTCTTGTCTCTAGACTCCCATCAGGGCACATTATCTCTCTTGGATCAGAAGCATCCTAAGCTTTTCTCTCATGTGTCTTTGAAAATCCCACTAGTTGCTTACTCTGCCAGAAAATATCTTATGACTCTCCCCTGAGGCCTCTGCTCTGTTGTTCCAGCCATTTCTGTCTCCATTGTTGGCTGCTCAAAGTTTTGTACACATATAAAGTTCTCACTTCTTTTCTGAAATTTTCTAGGGAAATATCAGTCTAAAATATGAAAAATTTGTAATGATAGTACTATTATCATACACTGCTCACTTTATTATATCTTGTATCACAGTCATTTGCACATGTCTGGACAACTAAAATATTCATTAAGTACCTGGACAGAGAAGGCAGTTAATAAGTACTTGTTAGATAACAAACATGTGGCCTGGAGAAAGAAATGATTATGAAATTCCTTCCATTTATTGGCCATGTGTTATATCAGGCCCCATTATTTATCTCAAATTATCACAGTAAAAAAGGATACTATTTGATCTTCTTTACAAGATGAAGAAAATGAGGCTAAGCTATCAAGTGTTTTTTTTTTTTTTCTTTTCTTTTTTTGGTACCAAGGATTGAATTCAGTGGTGCTTAACTACTGAGTCCCATTTCCAGTCCTTTTTAAAATATTGTATTTAGAGACAGGGTCTTGCTGAGTTTCTTAGGGCCCCACTAAATTTCTGAGGCTGGCTTTGAATTTGCCATCTTCCTGACTTAGCCTCCAGAGGTGCTGGGATTACAGGTGTCCGTCACTGCACCGGGCTCAGGTTTTCTAAAAATTACTCAAGCAGCAATTTGATATGGACCAAGTAGATTTAAGCCCAGGTCTGTCTGATTCCCAATCTAACTGAAAGTACCAAAGGCACCCAGGAAGCCTCATCTTGCAGCCCCCCCAGTGCCCACCCTACAATGCTGTGTCCACAGTGCTCAGATGCTGTAAGGGCCAGAGGTGGAGCAGTGGTCACAATCAAAGAAGCATGAGAATAGGACTTGAGAGTTGCATGTGCAATTGAAGGTGATGAGCTTCAGCCCAGACACATTATGAGAAACACAGGGAAACACAGTAGGTAGAGGAGGACTGATGAAAATTATCTAAGGAAATCATTTGCTCTGGGCTGAGGATGGAGTGTGGAATTTCTCCCAAAGAGCAAATTCCAGGAAAGAAAAGGTCAACATCTTTTGTTTTGTTCACTCTCCTGCAAACTGTGAACAATTTAGTTAAGGACACAGAGAGAAGCATGAGAGGACAGGCTCTGAGCAGCGTGAAGAAAGGTGACAAAGACATATGGGGTTGGCTCAGAACAGAGGGCTCCATCTGACAGAGGGGATGCCTTTCTGTCTCGCCTCCTCCTCAGATGGGCAGAGGGTTTTTTCTAAAGCGCGGTCCAGAGAACTGCCTTTGTTTAGATCAGTGTTTTTCAGTTTATAGGTCCCTGATTGGTAGCAAAGAATCACCAGGGATCTTGATGGGGCTGCATCTTTTCGGGCTCTGCCCTGGATCTGCTGCATGAGATACTCTGGGCCCAGCTGATTAGGCTTCACAAGGCCTTTGGGTGATTTGAATGCTCCAGTTTGGGAACTCTGCACTATACCTTTCTCCTGTGACTCTCTTTCCCTTTGTCTCATATCCTTTAAGAGACATTAAGATTTTCCATATTCCTCAAAGCTCAAATTGAATCTTTCCACCTTCGTGTAGCTTTCTCTGACCACAAGAGCTTCTTCTATTTATGACCCTGCATCTCTGGATATTTTTTCTTTCCTATGTGCATGTTCTTTGTCTCTGGACTACACTGGGAACTTTTTGCTGAATGTGACACTTATTTGTAGTCCTTACAGTTCCTCCCACATAAGAAGAGCACAATAAATGCCTCGTGGAGACTGATGGAACTCTGAGCCTAAATATTTTATTTCTGACTATCCATCATTTTACGTGCCTCTGTGTAACATAAAAGGGGAAGAATTCTTCTGGTAACAAAGGGGAAATCTGTTTTTATTTTGTTATATTGCTGCTAGTTCCAGAAAGGATTTAAGGAGGCTTAAAATGCAGCAAAATAACATATATTAGAAATAAGAAAGAAGAAAAAAGGCAAAGCAAGGTTAGGGACATAAAATGGATCCAGAAATAAGAGCAATACAAAAATGCTGCTACATAGCACAATCCACTCACTATACAGATCAACTCAAAATTTTGCTCTTAGCTTCCTTATCAGCGATTTGCTAAATAATGGCTTTTAAGCCCCAAACAAAAGTAATACTAGCTTTACTTTTCATAAAGTCACACAAACTCCAAGATGGTTTCTTGGTTCCTTTCTCTATCTTTGGGTTGGCCAAACAGCTGTAAGATGCAAGAAGTCATCCTGGATCTTTGGAAAGAGGTCCCATGATTGTTCTCATTTTTGTAAATGGCATGATGCCCATTGTTCTGTGACTAGACAGAAAAACTTTTCACCTTCCATCCCTCATTATGGGTAAGCTCTGAGGTGCTGGGAAACATTTCAACAGAAGCTGGTGGATGGAGGAAGAGGCAGTTGGCCTCTGCAGAACTGCTAAAGAGCAGCGAGTGACAGGGTCAGTGAGTGACCATTTATTATGGTGATTGGGTACCTGGATGGTTTAGAGCTGCTCTTGGGTTACAGTAAGAGAGACTCAGTTGAACTAGCTGAGACAAACAATAGGAATTTATTATAAAGATAATGGAGCATTTCAACCTGTGAGAAGGGCTCAGAGATGGACTTAAACCAGAAAATGGAGAGTTGAAGGTGGTGCTTTGTATGGTTCTTTGCTATCTTTACTTCTCTTACTGTGTGGCTGTTTCTTCTTTTGAAAGAATGTTTTTCTCAGATCTTTTATCCATAAGGTGGATGGGAAGTGGCCACCTTAGTAACTATATTCCAAAGATAGGCCTGAGGACTATCAGGACTATTTTGATGCAGTAGATCTGTGGCAGGACCCTAGAATGCATTATAATAAAAGTCCCCAGGAAAGTGTGATGATTATTCTGGATTTTTCAATCCTTCAGCTGCCTGAGAAAATGGACCATGATTCACAAAGCATGGTGTAAAATGCACCATGGTCCAAGTGACAGAGCAACTTTCTCTTCCTTACATCCTATACTGGCCACATTACTTTCTTCTCCAAGTTCGTTTAGGAGAATGAACTAGGAGATAGTGGAGTAAAACCAGTACCCATTCTAGAAGCCCGTGTGTTTGCGAGAGTGTGTAGGTGTGTTTATGTGAGTACATACATGTATAGTGTGTTTATGTTGTATATGGGGCATGTGGGCTTGTGTGCAGTGTTTTCATATGGTACATTGTCATGGGGTGGTCAGCACCTCACCAGGGAATTCTTACCAGCTCAGAGGGATAAGCCTCCTGAGAAACTAATGTCTAGAATAATTACTGAAGAACAAAAGACAAAGTTGGAAATATAGTTTCAAAAAGTTGGAGCCCCTGATAGGTCCAGTCCACACAGGAACTGAGCTAGACAAATAGGAAATGGCTTCCATGGTTTATTTAAGGGGTACATCAAAGGCAAGGATAAGGTTTCAATAGTGGAGTCTTCCTTTGTGATGTCTTACAGTCATCAGGTTGATAGGCATCTTGTGGCTACAGCAGGTCACCCCACCTCCAGTGCTGTGTGGGACCTTTGGCAGAACTTGAAGAGAGCTCACAATGTGTCTGGGCAGGCAGCCAGAAGAAGTGTCCACTAGAAGTTCCCAGACACCAGATTATCCTATTCACTAGGCTGTGGTGTGAAATACAGTCCGCACACAGCCCACGCCCGGCTCTCAATAGTACGTATGTGTCTGTGTGTTTTCATGTGTGTATGTGTGTGCTTGTGTGTGTGTGCATGTATATGGATTGCATGTAACAGCAATATTTGGAAGGTGCAGACTGAGGGACATCTGCTGTAGACTGAAGTTCTTTGGATATTCCTGAGTTTAAAGAGATAATATACCTTAACATGTGTGTTGCCCCACTGCAAGACAGGCATGTTAGGCATTCTACATGACATTCCCTAAACAAGCATGCAGTATAGGTATTAATTCTAATTTATAGAACAAGAAGTTGAAAGAGAGTCTTTGTTTTTCCTTAAGTAAGACAGGAGATGGAGGTGGTGGAGCTGGGATTCAAGTTCTGATTATGGCTTTTAATGTGGAAAACTTTTGAAGTGACAAAGTCGATGAAAGATATAGACAGGAAGTCCTGACATCATTTCTAGGCTCACTAAACAAACAGGAGGGTTACCACCTTCTGCTCTACCATTGTTTACCCTTGCCTTGGTCTCATGTTGGCTGTCTCAGATGCTAAACAATATGGAGTATTGTCTTATCATGAAGACTGACATTTTCACCTGTTTATGATATTAGTGGTGGTGCTAATACTAGTAATGGCAGTGGTAGTATCTGACAATTATTCTTCACAATTTATGCATCAGGCACTATATTGGAAGATGATCCCTATTATTGACAACAACTACAATGGTAGGAACACTAATTCCATGTTTTAGAACTTGGGGCTCAGGGAAGCTAAGTAGCCAAAGATCACAATGACCACAAGTGCCAGAACAAGGTTCCCTCAGAGTCCTGGGCTGTTGGGCTTTTGCTCTTGTGCATTCCACAAATTCCTTTGCTCCCTGAACGATGGTGCCAGGCTCAAAATACTTCCATCTGCTCTTCCTCCACCTCAGCAAGACTCTTCCTTGCTACCTTGGCTGGCGTTTTTGTTCCTTAATACAGAAAGTGAAAGAGACATCGGCTGCACTTGTGTGTGCCCTCTTCCAGGCAGAGAGGCTCAAAATTTAATAAGTGTCTCTTGGAGTTAGTCAAGGAAGTAATTAACACTGGGGCACCGAGGGCACCCTCAGTCCCCCACATTTGGCATCAGCAAAGTCAACTGTTCATCATTAGCACATGATTAAATAGTTTATCATGTGAAGGCGGTGCTGGTGGAGGGAATGCACTTATTTGTATTTATCAAAGTCTTGATTTTATTCTATTTTTCTCCTGAGGTCTGGAAGGCCGGAAAGGGGCAGCTGACAAGGGCGGGCACAGGAGGGAGGTCTCTGTTCTGTAGGGGACCTGGTGGGGGAGCCATACAAATGGGAAGGAAGGTGTGATTTATTAAGAAGAGTGACACAGGGAGATAGTTTCATTTCTATGTTTGTCCAGGTGAGAAATAAAGATCAGAAGGATTAAATTCTTTTTTTTTTTTTTGCTTCAAATGCATTTTATTGCTCTTTTTTTTAAATTGTTGGTTGTTCAAAACATTACATAGTTCTTGATATATCATCTTTCACACTTTGCTTCAAGTGGGTTATGAACTCCCATTTTTAGCCCATATACAGATTGCAGAATCACATCAATTACACATCCATTGATTTACATATTGCCATACTAGTGACTGTCATGTTCTGCTACCTTTCCTATCCTCTACTATCCCCCCTCCCCTCCCCTCCCCACCCCTCTTCTCTCTCTACCCCCTCTACTGACCTTCATTTCTCCCCCTTGTATTATTTTTCCCTTTCCCCTCATTTCCTCTTGTATGTTCTTTTGTATAACCCTGAGGGTCTCCTTCCATTTCCATGCAATTTCCCTTTTCTCTCCCTTTCCCTCCCACCTCTCATCTCTGTTTAATGTTAATCTTCTTCTCATGCTCTTCGTCCCTACTCTGTTCTTAGTTACTCTCCTTATATCAAAGAAGACATTTGGCATTTGTTTTTTAGGGATTGGCTAGCTTCACTTAGCATAATCTGCTCTAGTGCCATCCATTTCCCTGCAAATTC
>NW_026000021.1:2486024-2523219 GCF_001458135.2 Marmota marmota marmota
GCTATTTCATGAAGGCTTGGCGAGAGACCTCTTCCTAGAGTCCCTGCACTGCTCCTGCTGCGCTGCGCCTTGGAGGCTATCCGCCCTGACGCGGGGGCCGCGTGCAGGCAGCCGACAGTAGCCAAGTCGCGCGGGCAGCGGCTGGCGGGTCTGGACCTCTGCGCTGCGTGGTGGAGATTCACTCGTCTAGCGCAGACTGTCACCTCCAAAAATCCTACCTATTCCCGGCCGGTCTCTCTTTAGTGGAATTTTGCTAGGAGTTTCTCAGCAGGTCGAATCTAAGCGTATCCATGCGTCTCTCTGACCCCGTAGTTGAGGAGGTACTGAAAGCGCTGCCTCCCCTCTCGCCGCCATGTTCTAAATTCTTTATTGAAGTTTGTATCAAGAAAGGGGAGTATGATTTTGCTTCAGTTTGATCCCAAATTTTAGCTTTTACACTTCACAACTATTGGCAAAGTCCAGGCAAAGTTCAAGACTTAAGAGTAATTAGAATATTGACAAGAAGAAAGAACCAGAAGAGGAGACGTCAGAAGAAGATGGTTGTGGCAGATTGTATGTACTAAAGATGGCCACACTTTATTCCATCTCACTTGTTCTTCTGACAATGCAATATTGAATGTCATCATTAAGCAATAGGGTCTATCATTCTCTCCTTGAATCCTGTCTTGCTCATTTTTAGAGCATGCACTTTGGGAGCCCTGAACTAGCACATAAGAAGTCTAATTACCCTGACTCCAGTCCTGAGACACCATGCTGGAGACACCCCATGGATCAAGAACTTTGATGGAGAAACACTTGCAAACCCAGTTGTTCCAGGCCACAGTGCTTCAAGCCTTTCCAACTCAAATATGTGAATAAGTGGGCTTCCAGAAAATGATTCTAACTCTGACCTTCAAGCTGTCCCCACCATCACAGATTAGAGTGAAGGCAAACTTGAACCTGCTTCAATTTGCAAATTTGTGAGCAAAATAACAGTCTTTGTTTAAATCACTGATATTTAGCAGTGATTACACTGATATTTAGTGTAATACATGACATAGTCATAATAATCGCTGAAGTAATTGGTGAAGCAGATATTTCATCATCCAAATCGCTGAGATCCATGCATCTACTTTATGTAGGCTCAGGCACCAAATCTTAAGTGACTCAAGGATGCTCCACAATTTTTGATATTCTTCTGAAGAGAGTTCAAAAGTGGCTATCTTCATATGACCTCCAGGAGTATCCTAGCTGTGTATGGTTGTAGTTTTGTACATGTGGGGACATCACTGTCAACTCACAGGGATTCATTTTTAGGGAAAAGTGGTGTTAAGCTGGGACATGTGGAGGGCTGTCCTAGAGCAGAGAGATTCAAGCTGATTCTTGAAGGGATCAGAGGACTATCCCAGTCAGGAGAGGGATTTGGAGAAAGGCATAGGGTGGCCAAGCTTCTGGTAAACTTGTGCTCTGGTAGAAGGGCCAGCCTAGCCAGAGCACAGGATTCAAATACAGGGAGACAGTGGGGACAGGCTTGGAGGATCCTTTCCTTTGCCTTCAATGTCTTTGAGAGGATTCCAAAGAACATGGAGAGCTGTATCCATAGGAGAAGGAAAGGGCAAAGTTTCCAGAAGAATAAATATGAGTTCTGTTACATTCACTCATTTGACAAACATTCCATAGAATTACAGGACTCCCAGGGCCTCATCTGGCATCATGGGGGAAACCATTCCATTTCTAGACATTAGCAGAGCAGGTAAGGCAGACATGTGAGAGACTATAACTTCTCCACGTAGGCCCTAGATGGCATCCATTCCAGTGTCTTAAAGACTTTTGCTCTCAAAATTAACTCATCCTTTTCTTGTCCTTTGAATCTCTGCTTCCCTCAGTGCCTTTAAATACACTTCTGACAACCATAGCAAGTATCTTTTCATTTATTTCTTTCACTGACATTCTACTTGAACAAACGCATCTACAAGTTAGTTTATTCTTCCAAAGGGTTCTCCTTAGGTCTGTACAATCAGCCCCAAGCCTTGAGCTTGTCCACTTCCTGCATATTTCCCATAGGGATGATGAATGGAAGTGCTGTTCTTCGTCTCTACCACACCTGAGGCAGAAGCCATCTTCTCTGGAGTAGCTCCATTCCAAATTGTCTTTCTGTATCTCTTGTCTTGTGTGGGTGTCTCTTTCTTGGGCCACATCTTTCTTCTTTTACCAAATGAAGAGGTTTTTTTAAGGTTGTTAGAAGACCTCTGCTCTCCCTTACACCTTGTCTTCCCCCATGTCCACTCGAACTTATAGTTTTAACTGTGACATATAAGTGAACAGCTCAATATCAACTGCCATGCCCCCATGTACTGAGCACCATGAGGTACACATTAAGTGTTTTATATCTATTCAATATATCCCGTGAAGTTATTATTGTTGTTTAAAAGTAAGCCAACCGAGGGTCACAGACATCCAATAATTGTGTCAAATCAAAACCCAGTTTTGCCTGACTTTGAAGCCAGTGCTCTTAACACTTGTGTGAAATTAACTTTTTCTTTTTTCCTCCAGAGCACCCACATATCAACTGTCTCTGGATAGTTTCACTCAGATGTCCTTCTGTCATATTTAGCTTATTGTGCTCAAAACTGCATATCTTTTCACAAAATCAGAATTGCCTCCAAACTCCTTAAACTTTTGTCAATCATTCTTCTGTTTTTTTCAACACCTTTTTTTTTTTAAAAAAAAAAAAATGAATTCACACCTCATCATGACAAGGACGAGCTGGCCAGTACAAGGAATAATGATTACTTTCAGAGAGAGGCAACACCCCATCCTCAGGAATAGTGGCTTTCAGGTGACTTTGTGAGTCAGAGCACAGGCTGCTAGGGCTAAAGGATAATGTTTGCCTGTGCGACATGGAGACTGTACATTCAGTGGTTGAAAAGAGTTCAAGCTACTGTGTCTAACTCACAAGCATGATTATCAGACCTTTCTAATGACCCTCTCAGCCATCCCAAACACTCCCTTCTCCTTCTTCTTACATCAGACCAGTGAAGAGTGGCCCATTGCTCCTGGATCATTGACTGAGGAATGTCAGAATTGAATGCAACCTTAGAGGCTAAGCCTTTTTGAGGCTAAGCCTTTTCTTTCACAAATGAGGAAACAAGAGTTCAGGTAGATGAAGCATGTCCTGCTCCATGAGGTCTACTCTGACCATTCTATTAAAAATTGCAAAAAAACTCCCTCCTCATTTTTCTGGAGACTAATGTGGTTATATGCATCTTAATTTGCAAATAAGTTCCTGTTCATACCTGCTGTTCTGAATAATTATTGTTAGAACTTCCTTTCATTCTCAAAGATATCCCAATTTTATGGATGAATTATGTGGTGACTATATTCCTAGGCTTTTTTTTAACACCTTCTCATACACCGTATCATTTACTTATTTATGTGTCTATTGTCTTCTGTCTGACTTGTTCCTGCTGGAATGGAAGGTCTATGAGGGCAGGGGTCTTTATTTTGTTGATGGCTATATTCCCCATAATTAGAATAGTGAGACTACTTGATAAATAACACTGGTAAGTAAGTTTCCAATCCCCTTCTTTCCTTTCCTCCAACTCTTCCCAGACATTGGACTCTGAGGTATAGTGGGCTGAGAGATGAATGAAAGCAAGGGGAATTTAGTCCATCAGAAAGGCTGTGTCTGGCTGGATGTGGTGGCACATGCCTGTAATCCTAGTGACTTGGGAGACTGAGGCAGGAGAATCGCAAGTTCAAAGCCAACCTCAGCAATTTAGCGAGGCCCTAAGTAACTTAGTGGGACTCTGTCTCAAAATAAAAAGGGCTGTGTGTGTGTGTGGCTCAGTGGTTAAGCGTCTCTGGGTCCAATCTCTGGAGAGAGAGAGAGAGAGAGAGAGAGAGAGAAAGGAAGGGAGGCAGGCTGCATCTTCACACTTCTAGAGTGAAGGGTGGGGAGCAGGGGTGTGACTCTCCAGCACAGTGGAGTTTTTTCCTTACTTTGTAAGAAACACTGAGGAAGTCAGGGACATAGGGGCAGAATGTGCTGCCTTCCAAGAAAATCCTATTCCTTCTTGTTTATTCTTCTCTGGCCTCTGGCTTTCCACACATTTTGTTTTTTTGCTCACCCTTGACCTTGTGTTTGTCTTCCAAATTCATAATTATGCTTAATTCCCCTAGTTCAGTATGTTGTAAGGTCATAAGTTAATTGTGAAGGAGGGATAAAAAGATGATTTAAAATTATCTTAAGCTCATTGAAGACCCTAGTTTATTAAAGTGGGCATTTAGATATTTTTAAAGGAAAAAAAATGAGCAAGATTGACTCCCTCACCCCTTGCCCTCCCCTTTTCCCCATCTCGACAGTCTCCAGAAGGCTGCAATCTGTCCCAGACAGGAGGAATGGTTATTTTTTTTGCCAGGAACATATTTTCTGCCTTTATTCTATCCCTGCAGATCTAATGCTGGAGCTCTGGCAGATTACCAGTGGTGGTGCAGGCTCGTCCCCCACCCCCACCAACTGTGAGATCATACTTTTTCATTTAGAGTCAAATCATGGAAAGAATCAGAAAGGATTATATTGTCAGAGGTAGCAGGAAGGAAGTAAACAAATGTCTTATTAAACAGCCTCCGTGGAGCCTCCAGGTGCAGGCTGACTTCCCTGTTGCGGGATGGAAATAAAATCCTGGCATTTTCCACAGTACCCTGGAGACACTGATTTCTCTGTTGTCAGTTCTCCTGTGCAGCATGGCCATGTGTCAGAATTAGTGACCTAGCCCTGCCACCGCCCCCCCCCACCCATGTTTCTAGAGGGGACAGAAATCTGGCTATTGTAATCAGGGTGGCCTAAGACCCTGAGGAGAGTCTTCAAGCTTAGCTTCCAGATGGAGAGATTGGCTGGATTTGTGGTAACACCAGGGGCAGAATACCTTTCTGCAAGCCATGGAGCAAGTGCGGGTGGAGGGTGGAGAACGTTTGGTGTGTTAATAATTATCATCAAAAACTTTGGGTGTTCTCTACCCTGGGCTTCTTCTAGAAGGATCTTTTCTTCGTTTAATTCATCAGATCCTTTACTGTCTGGTCCAGTTCAAATCCTACCTCATCCCAGAACACAGAGGTCTCTCCTTTATTTCTCTTCTGCTTATGGATCTTATTTGTCAACGATGACAAGTGATGCTGGATTCTGACCTGGAAGGGGACATAGAGACCCTTTTTGGTCCATCTTCTTTCACAGAGATGGGAACAAAGAACCAGACAGATAAAATACCTTGTTACAAATCACACAGTTGGATAGTGTGTGCATAGGGACCATCACATAGGGTTTCCATCTCCCAGCAAGTTTTCTTTTATTAAGTCACTCTGAACAGTACCAAAAGTGCTGAAGCTTTTAAATGATACCGTATCATTAGAGGCTGGGAGTACCCTCTGTGCATAGCTCTGTGGCTGGACCTCTCGATACATTACATTATTTTAGTCTTCATGTGCATTGAAACACTGTACTTTTGTGTCTATGTCTTTCATTGATCTCTATAATCTTTGTGATAAGTACCATCATTCATATATTTATACAAACACTTAACACCTATTATACATGAGGAAGGTGCTAGATGGTAAAGATACTAGAATGTAAAAAAAAAAAAAGACCAAGTTTCTTCCCCGCTGAGTTTAATACAGATGGTTCCCCTATTTATGATGGTTTAACTCGTGATTTTTCAACTTCACAGTGGTTTGAGAGCAAAACACATTAAGCAGAAATTGTTCTTTGAATTTTGAATTTTGATCTTTTCCTGGGCCGGAACTATGCTGTATGATCCTCTTGCTCCATGCTGGGCGGCACAGGGAGGCACAGCAAGCTGCCAGCCATGTGATCACAGGAGGAGCAAACAACACTCTCCGGTGTGTTGTGGCTAATTTTGGATGATCAGTAGATTTGATGGGATGTATTCAGTGCATTGTTGACTTATTATACTTTCAACTCATAATGGGTTTCTCAGGACATAACCCCATTGTTAGTTAAGGAGCAGCTACAAACAAAATTAGCACTGTGATAAATGCTAGAGAGGTATGGGTTGCTGAAGGAGATCCATGGAGGGGATTTGACCAATATAAGACAATATGTGATCCATTAAAGCTTCCCTGAAGAAGGGATACCTGCCCTGAGATCTAAAGGAGGAAGAGGAAGGTGGTGCATTCTAGGCAGGGGAGAAGCTCCCGCATTGACAGGGAGGGGTGAATGTCCGCTGAGGCAGGAAGGGTCAGACTATGCTAGGTCTTGCAGGCCATGTTAAAGCTTTTCATCCTTTTAATTTGTAGCTCAATTGTTCTGACATGGGAGAAATGAATCTGAGGATATGATCACATCCACATTTGAAAATATTTCTCTGCCCTGTGTATGAAGGATTATCAGAGCAAGGTGAGGGGGGCTGGTGGCCTGTGCGCCATGTTAGAGGTAGAGAGGAATGGATGACTTCTTTCAGGAAATATTCAGGAGCTAACGTGGATGGGAACGGGTGATGATGGTAAGGTGTAAAGAAAATGCCAGGAATGACTCACTTGTCGATTTCTAGTTTGAGGAACTTGATGAATGACTCCTTGAAATGAGGCAGTGAAAAAAGACTTCTGGGTTTCTGGGGAAATATTATTGTGTTTATATTGGAAATGTTGAGTCTGATTTGCTTGCCGGATAGCCAAGTAGAGATGTTACGAAAGTAATTGAACGTATGGGCCTGAAGCTTGCAGGAGAGGTTTAGATCTAGAGTCATAAATCTGGGAGTCAAAAGGGTTCAGATGGTATTGCACGCATGGCTAAGGTAATAAAGCCAGTAGAGAAATCAAGAAGGGAAAGAGAAGATCCTGCAGATCCTTTCCCCTCCTTCAGATCAAGGAGATAAATGAGAGAAGGAACCATCAGAATCACAGGAGGAGAACAGGATGCAGTCTGGAGCCCAGAGAAATTGGTGATGCCAATAAGGACATACTCCCTAATGTTCCCAGCACCAAACGGACCAACCTAATTGAATGTATTCCTAAATATTCTGCCTTTTCTCCAGTTCTAATAGATTAGCTCTCTGTTCTCCCTAGCTGAAACCAAATTCTTCTTATGCCTTGCACCCATCTCCTTTTCCCTGCTCTTGCTTCTGACACTGATATTTGCCCCATTATCCTTTCCACTCTGCACAGAGTCATTTCCATAAGCACACAGATCTGACGTGATGCTTCCTATTATTAAAAGCCAAATCCTTCCATGATCTGCCTTTCTTCCCAGCTACCTTCACCCTTCCATTTATTTTCCTTGTATGATAAAACATTTGAACACACTCCAATCAGGTTTTGTCCCTGTACTGCCCTGAAGCTCATCTTGTCAAGGATACGTGTGGCCTCTATGCTGGCAAACCCAAATTCATTCCGGTTCTTGTTTTACTTCACTTATTGAAGGGAAGTATTTCAGAAGGACTTTCTTCAATTGGTTCTTGCCGCAGTCTGGCTGGGCACAAAATCACGAGCCACTCAAGCAGGAACAAACTTTATTTTTGAAACTGCCGCCAATGCCCCGTATGCTCCTGGGAAGATTGTCGACCACCGCTGCGTTCTCCCAGACCCCAACAGGAAGTCCCTCCTCCGGAATTCCCTCCTACCGCACTTCCCCAACCAATGGGAACTCTCCAGGAGTCCTGTAGCAGGCCAAGGTGGACAGCAGGAGTCCAATATCCGTATGAATGCAAATCTTAACATAATCATATCACCTCAATGGCTTGCTGGCGTCACCTTTCAACCAAAAATGCCATGCATCATATTACTTGGCTGTGGCTCTTAGCAGGTTCTGACACTGTTGTCTCTCTTTATTTTTCTCCCACCCAACTTGGCTGCTTCTTCTCAGTCTCTTCCTCATCTTCCTGACCTCTAAATATTGAAAAAGTCACACAGACTCAGTCCTTGAAACCCTTCTTTTCTCTAGTTATAGTCACACCCCGGACAAACTCATTTGGTCCCATGGCTTTAAACATCATCTACGTACTGATAAATTCCATGATTTTATATCCAGTTTCAGCTTTTGTGGATTTCAGATTTTAAATCAATTTGCTAAATAACTTACCTGCTTGATACCTGTTCAACATTGATCTTATGCCCCTCAACAAATCTATTTTACCTGCGCCATTCTCCATCTCAATAAATAACAGTTCTGCCAGGTATGGTGGCATATCCCTGAAATCCCAGAGGCTCAGGAGTAGGCTGAGGCAGGAGGATGGGGAGTTCAAAGCCAGCCTCAGCAACGGCAAGACCCTAAGCAACTCAGTGAGACCCTGTCTCAAAAACCAAACCAAAACAAAGCAAATAAACAGTCACAGTCACAGCCTGGGACTCAGTGGTAAAGCACCCCTGGGTTCAATCCCTGATACCAAAAACAAAACAAAACAACCCCACAAAAACAAACAAACAAAATCTCTCTTCTATATTTTTGATCTTTGGACCAAAACTCCCCCCAAACCAACCAAACAACAAATTTGAGTTATGTTTGACTCTTTCTCCTCTTTCTTTCTCCCGTCTTCTATATCTAGTCTATCAGCAAATTTTATTGCACCTTCCTTTGAAATACATCACAGAACCTGCTCACTGCTCACTAAATGCCCTTTTCCCCTTCTGAATATCATGTCCTCCATGGCGCTTCCATATTGGCCCCCCAGTAGCAGCCACAACAGCCCCTTCATAATAAAAGTCACTTCACATCCTTACTCTGCTCAAAGCTGTGCTGTTTCAACTTCTTTAAGTCTCTATTCACATGTTCTATAGAACATAGCATTACACCCCCTAATCTGGGCATATTCTGTTCCTTTCATCTTTATTAAGTTCATACACATTCCACCTGGCATATATATTTGTTTTATTTGCCCATTGTCTTTCTCCCCTACCATTAAAATAGTTTATGTCAGAGATTTTGTTTCCCAGTACATCCTAGGTCTTAGAATACTGAAAGGCACTTAGTAAGGGATCACTATGACTTGGATAATGCAATAAAATTCTGCAGGAGTTCAAGTAATATAATTTATGAAAAACCACTTATTAGATTTAACTAATGGATGTCACTGGAGTTCCTTAGGGAGATTTCAATTGAAGTCAGTCAGGAATGAACATTGAATGAGGAAACAGAAACGTGAGAAGAGATGAGAACTTCAATGGTGAGCTAGGCAATATGCCTGTACTCAGCGACTTTAAAGGATGAGGCAGGAGGATCTCATGTTCAAGGGCATCCACAACAACTTAGCAATATTCTGTCTCAAAATTACAAAAAAAAAAAAAAAGAAAAGAAAAGAAAAAAAAGAAAGGGATGGGGGTGTAGCTCAATATTCAATGGTAAAGCACCCCTGGGTTCAGTCACTAGTCCCCCCCGCCAGAAAAAAAAGGTACTTTGATGCTTTTGTGTTGAATGAAAAAGAGACAGAGTAATGATGTTAGAGATCATGGAGGCAAAGGTAACTTTTCAAAAAAGAAAAATAGAGATAAGCTAGACTTGAGGATATTTAATGGGGAAGATTTCATTTAGAATATTAAGGTAATTCTATGTGAAAATGAGAGATAAAAGACAACCATTGGTGGGATGATCCCCCAAAAGAAGTGTGGGTTGCTCTCCAAAGCATGGGTGAAGGTTTTAATCTTCAAGGGCAGAAAGTCTCCAGTTGTAGTCAGGGCCAGAAGCCCTTATCTCCAGGGCTTCTTTATTTCTTAAAGTAGTTTTTTTAGTTGTAGATGGACACAATACCTTTATTTTACCTATCTATTTTTATGTGGTGCTGAGGATCAAACTCAGTGTCTCTCATGTGCTAGGCTAGTGCTCTACCACTGAGCCACAACCCCAGCCCTCCAGGGTTTCTTTCTTTTTTTTATGAAGTAAGTGGTGGCGCCATCTTCTGAGGATGATAGTGTGTGTGTGGAGGGGGGGGGCATGAAATGGTGAGTGTTGAGTTTGAAAGAACTGGAGAAGGTTCATAATAGTTGTAGCGAGGAATTGGATTTCACCAGGGTAGAGTAGCTGCATTGCCAGGCAGGACCTATTTGAAGTTGGTTGAGGTGAATTTCAGAACTTAACCAAGCATGCTGTTATTTCTAGTATCACTCAACGGCTCTGGTAAGGTGTGCAGAAAACAGACATAGGAGAGATGATCACTGGAAATGGAGAAGTTGAGGAATTGAGAAACGTGAGTGCTTCATATGTCATCCACAGGCACTGAGGTGTAGAGAGTCTAGAATGATGTCAGGACGTGCATGCATCCCATTCTCTCCCGTCTGCTCTATTTTCCTTGTCACTGGTTTTCCCTCTCCACTGGATCATAAGTATGCACACATTACGCAATATTTCTGATTATCAAAAACAAAAATGCAGTAGAAACTATGGGGGACACTGTGCTAATACCCTAACTGGGCCAGACTGCAGCAGAAGATCTGGGTTTGGAGGTGACAATAATGAAGTCCTGGACATGACTAACGTTGCTTTCTCTTTCATTTCTCTGAAACTTGTAAAAGAAAAATGTGGAATTGAGGGCCTAAAAAAGAGATTGGGTATTCCTGATGCTTTCCCAGTCCCTCTTGGTGGCATGGTAGAAGCACAACAGCTTCCATAATCTGCAAAGAATGAGGGTACACCAGGATAGAACCCAGAATTCACATTCTGTGTCTTTTATGCAGTCAGTGTGGAGGTAGCTCACCAGCACTCGAATGTCCATCCTCTGAACATTTAAGTAAATGCTATTGTTACAGTTGAATTCTTCTGCTTTCTATTTCTCCTTGGGCTTCAGCAAGCCTGTAGATAATGATGGTTGGGAGTGGAAATGGAGCACAGCAGTGAATGTCTCGTGTTTCAAAAGAGCAGAAGTAATTGCAAAAGCAATGGGGACAAAGGAGGACAGTTAGACCTGGGATGTGAGGGAACAGTAACTTCTAGGCAAGAAAAAGTCCTGACTTAAAAAAAAAAAAAAGGTTCCAATGAAGGGGAATCAGTAGAAGGAATTGCTTTCTGAAGGTGTTCTGGATGCTGGGGAATTTTCAGGACCATAACCAGTTGTATTTAAGTGTCTGGGGTTCTGGAATCAGAAAGCTTGTATTTTAATCTCTATTGTTTTTTTGCATGTGTGACTTGAGCCACCTGATTTAAGTTGTTTGGCGGTAATTCCTGAGGGCACAGTGGAAGCTTATGAGAAGTAAGGGATAGTGAAAAAGTAAATGAGTCACGGAGGTAGAGAGCAATACTCAGGGGAAGACAGTGTAGCAGAAAGATGGCTACGGACTGATGTAAAGAGTGCTAAGTGGCCCTGTGTTTGTGAGGTCAATGATCTTTTTAAAGAAGTGTGGTCACTTGGTCTGACAGTTATCTCTAACATAGTGCCCCAGTCCTTGAATTTTACTCTCGCAGCTATAGTCTGTATGGATACAAAAGTCAGAGAAAGGAGATGTACGAGTGAAAGGAGACAGACAATGATAAAAATCGTGGTGATTGAGAGAAGGAAGTCAGATGGATTTCATGCATTTGTTTGACAAGACCAGAGGACACACTCAAGACAGCTCTGAAAACAACAGAATGCTCCCTTTACAACCACTTAGATTCAAAGAGGATACTTTTGCCAGAGTGTCTCAAAGCGTTACATTTTTTTCTTCACTTCAAAACACAATTAATTTCAGATTCTTATTTTCTCATTTCCAGTGGAGAAAATTCTCAACTTACTTTCTTGCAATATGAAGAATGTGATATTTTATTTCCTAGCAAGTGAGTCTTTTAATTTTCTGATAAAACTCTAGTTTAGTTTTGAGCTAACCATGTTGCAATGTTTTTTTTTCACAGTAGCCACGAAATATGCTTCTTAATCTTTATCTACATATGAGATGGAGTTATCTTGAGGAATGGAGTCTCTGCTTCAGACAAAAGGTATTGAGGTTGCCCTGAAGAATGCATAGCTTTCTGGCGGCACTCTTGATACTATACTAGACATTAATCAAAACACTGGCATTCATGAAAGGGAAATATTTATGCATACCAAAGACCGGGTCATTGGAATACTATTTTGCAGAATTGTTTGCTACTTGGCATTTTTTGCATATTTGTAGACTAAATGTAGTAACTATACTAATACAAATAATTGACATTTTTACTGTATTTTAGAGTATACAGAGGCTACTATATGTTGTATTTTATTTGATCTTTTGAAAAATCTTTCCAGGTGGGATTATTTTCTTGGTTTTAAAGAAATCTGAGTGTCCATTTTGATGACTTCTGCCAATTCACAGTGCTAGTGGGTAGCAGATGGGAATTCCAATTCATCTTTTAAGTTTTAACTTGCTTTCTGTTATAAAGCTTTTTTTTTTTTTTTAAATTACAGCTTAATTGGATGTAAGTTAAGCATAAAATTAAATGTATTATTTTAAATTGTTTTGACATGAGAACAGTACGCGTTAAACTAAATTTTTTCATATTTTTTATCGGTGCATGATAGTTGCATATAATGGTCACATTCATTGTTACATGTTCATACAGGCATACAACATAACAATATAATTTGACCAATAACATTCCCCAGTATTTTCCCCTTTTCCTTCCCTTCTTCATCCCCCTGGTCCCTTTCCTCTAGTCTACTGATCTCCCTTCAATTTTCATGAGACCTGCCCCACTCCATCTTTCTTTTTCTTTTTCCTCTTTAGCTTCCACATATGAGACAATAAATATGGCCCTTGATTTTCTTGAGTTTGGCTAATTTTACTTAATATAACGATCGATCACAAGTTCCATTCATTTTCCTGAAAATGATATAATTTCATTCTTCTTTATGACTGACTAAAACTCATTGTGTATATATACCACATTTTCTTTATCCATTTAATTATTGATGGACACCTAGGCTGGTTTCATAATTTAGTTATTGTGAATTTCTCTGCTGTAAACATGGGTATGCATGAATCCCTATACTATGCTGACTTTAATTCTTTTGAATAAATACTGAGCAGTGGTATAGCTGAGTCATATGATAGCTTCATTTCTAGGCTTCTGAGGCACCTCCATACTGATTTCCACAGTGGTTGTACTAATTTATAATCCCACCAGTAGTATTCCTTTTTCTATACATCCTCTCCAGTTTATATTTTTGTTTTTATTCTTGATGAATTGTCATTCCAACAGGAGATGATATCTCAATGTAGTTTTGATTTGTATTTCCCTAATTGCTAAAGATATTAAACATTTTCCACATATTTGCTGGCCATTTGTATTTCTTCTTTTGAGAAGTGTTTGTTTAGTTCATTCACCCATTTATTAATTGGGTTATTTGTTCCTTTTATTTTATTTTTTTTTTTTTGGCGTATTGGCCTTGCTAGATGCAGTGGTGTCTCCAGCGCTGGAGAGGCTGAGGCAGGGGGATCATGAGTTCAAAACCAGCCTCAGCAACTTAACGAGACGCTAAGGAACTCAGGGAGACCCTGTCTCTAAATTAAATACATAAAGGGCTGGGGACGTGGCTCAGTGGTTAAGTGCCTTTGAGTTCAATCCCCGATACCAAAAAAAAAAAAAAAAAGAAGTACTTGCTTCACCTATTAGATAAGACCTCCTCAGAATCCCCACCATTTAACCTTGAGCTCAGACTCCATTGGGTTCCAGGTAGTGTGGCCATACACCACTTTAAAGGTAGTGTATTTTTAGCTTTTAGCACTACAATAATAATAACAATAATAATTCATTACAAGAATTACATATTACACATTTAGGCTTACACATTCCTCATTGGTGTTCTGCACTTTTTTGAATCCTTTAGATGTTTTGGATATTAATCCTTTATCAGAAGAGTAGATAGTAAAGATTTTTCTCCTATTCTGTAGGTTCTCTCTTCACATTCTTAAAATTATTTCCTTTACTGTGCAGAAGCTTTTTAATTAATGCCATCCCATTTATTAACTCTGGGATTTATTTTTTGAGCTTTAAAGATCCTATTGAGAATGTTGTTGCCTTTGCCTATATGCTGGAGTGTTAACCCTTTATTTTCTTCTAGGCGTTGCTTAGTTTGTGGTCTAATTCCTAGGTTTTTGATTTATTTTGAGCTGCCATTTGTGCAGAATGAGAGATACGGATCTAGTCTCATTCTTCTACGTACACATAACCAGTTTTCCTAGCATCATTTGTTAAAAAGGCTGTCTTTTTTTCCAATATATGTTTTAGGCACATTTGTCAAGGAGCATATGATTGTAGATGTGTGGGTTTGTCTCTGTGTCCTCTATTCTGTACCATTGGTCTCTTTGTCTGTTTTATGCCAGTACCATGCAGTTTTTGTTACTATATCTCTGTAGTATAATTTGAAGTCAGGTATTATGGTGCCTCCAGCATTGCTTTTTGGTGTAGAATTGCTTTGATATTCTGGGTCTTTTATTCTTCCAAATAAATTTTAGGACTTTTTTTTTCTAGTTATGTGAAGAATATCATTGGTATTTTGAGGAATTACACTGAATCTGTATATTGCTTTTGGTAGTATGGTCATTTTAAGAATATTAATTCTTCCTATAGATGGACATGGGAGATCTTTGCATTTGTGTCTCAGTCAATTTCTTTCTTCAGTGTTATGTAGTGTTCATTGGAGAGGTTTTTCAACCTCCTTGGCTAGATTTATTCCTCAGTATTTTTTGAGGTTATTATGAATTTGATTATTTTCCTGACTTCTTTCTCAGAAGATTGATTATTGGTGTTTAGGAAAGCTGCTGACTTTTGAATATTGATTTTATAACCTGTTACTTTGCTGAATTTATTAGCTCTAGCAGTTTTCTAGTGGAGTTTTTCTGATCTTCGAAATACTGGATCATGTCATATGCAAACACTGATAATTTGACTTCTTCCTTTCCTATTTTTATCCCCTTTCTTTCCTTTTCTTGCCTAATTGCTGTAGCAAGAATCTCTAGTACTACATTGAATAGGGGTAGTGAGAGTGAACATCCTTGTTTTGTTCCATATTTTAAAAGAAATTCTTTCAGTCTCTTCCCATTCACTAAACAGCTTCTTTGGGTTTGTCATATATAGCCTCTATGGTGTTGAGGCAGGTTCCTTCTATCCGTAATGTCTTCAGAGTTAAACCATCCTTACATCCTTGGAATCAATTTGGTCATGATATACAATCTTTTTGTTTGCTGTTGAATCTAATTTGCTAATATTAAGTATTTTTCTGCATCTAAATTCATCAGGGATATTGGCCTGTAATTGTTTTTTCTTGATGTACCCTTATCTGGTTTTTGCATGAGTATGATACTGACTTTAGAATAAATTTGGAAGTGTTGCATCCCTTTCTACTACGTGGAATAATTTGAGGAATATTGGCATTAGCTTTCTTTACAGGTCTGGTAGAATTCAGCTGAGAATCAACTCTTTGTTTGCTTGATGTCTTCATTGCTTTTTTATTCTGTAATTGATTTGGGTTCCGATCTTAATTTTATTAAGATTATATATATATATATATATATATACATATATATATATTATATATGTATATATATAATATATATATTATATATATACATATATACATATATATAATATATATATATTAAATTATTTCTTTCATTTTACTGGCTTTAGAATTGGTTTGTTCTTGTTTTTTAAGGTTTTTAAAATGTATCATTAATTTGTTTATTTGGAACATTTCTGATTTTCTTATGTAGGCACTCATAGTTATAAACTTTCCTCTTAGAGCAGCCTTCACATTATCCCAGATAATATGTCATATAAATATTCTCATTTGATTCTAAGAATGTTTTAATTTCTTAGATTTCTTAGAATGTTTAACTTTTGCAACATTTTTTTTAGGTTCAGAGTCTACTGAATTTATGTCTGGTTGGCCTATTTATTAGTGAAAGAGGTGTACTGAAGAGTATTTTTGTATTGGACTTTATGTGAGTCTTTGATTTGAGTAGTATCTGTTTTATATAATTAGGTGCACCAGTGTTCGGATATGTACTCTTGTTATATCTTTTGTTGAACTGTATCCTTTATCAGTATAAAGTAACCTTGTCTGTCTTTTTTGATTAAATTAATCTTGAACTATATGCTTTGTCAGAGATGAGAGTAGCTTTTCTCCTGCTTATTTTTGGGCTCCATTTGGATGCTGTATCAATTTCCAACTTTTCACTTTCACTCTGTGGCTGTTTTGCCTGTAAAGGTGTCTTGCAAACAACATATAGTTGGGTCTTGTTTTTTTAAAAATCTATTCTGCCAGGCTATGTCTTTTAATTGGAGAGCTGAGACTATTTACCTTCAGTGGTATTACAGAGGGATGTTTACTCCTACCATTTTGATTCATTTCTAATGTTTAATTTGGTCCTGGTTCTCATTTGCTTAGCTACTTTTCGAATGAGATTTGTTCATTTGTGAGCTCTGGGGTTTATTTTTTATTTCTTTCACCTGAAGTATTTCTTTAAGTATTTTCTGTATTGCTAGATTAGTATTCATGAATTCTTTAAGTTTCTGCTTATCTTGGAAGGTTTGTATTTCTCCTTTGATTCTGCTGGGTAGCTTTGCTGGATAGAGCAAACACATCATTCCAAGCTCTCCTGAATTTTAACTTTTTTTGCTGAGAAATCAGAAGTAATTCTGATTGACTTGCCTCTAAATGTGACCTAATTTTTTTTCTTGAGACTTTTAAAATTCTGTCTTTGTTTTCTATATTAGGCATTTTAATTATAATGCGTCCTCACAAGGTTCTTTTTTGGATCTTGTCTATTTGGGGTTATGAATGGAGAAACAGGGCACCTCCTGTATGTGAATGTCCATCTTATTCTGTCTAAAAGCTGATAGTCGGGGTAGAGAGAAAGAACTTTTAGAAAATTTTCTATCATTATTTCCCTGAAAGGGTTATCCCTGCCATATGCACATATCGTACAACCTTCTTCTATGTCAAAGATTCTTAAATTTGGTCTCTTAATGTTATCCCTGAGTCCTTGTATATTCTGGTCATGGTTACTTACTTCCTCTTCTTTAACACTGTTTGAATATCCAAAGCTTGTCTTCTAGTTCTGAGATTCCTCTTCAGCATGGTCTATCCTATTAGAGACTTTCAGTTGTACATTTTATTTGATATATTATATCCTTCATTTCTAAGATTTCCTTTTAGTTCTTTTTGAAATATCTATATTTTAAAATTAAACATCTTGTATTGACCTTCTTAATTGATCAAGTTGATTTTTTTGGTGTTCTCTTGGAATTTATTAATCATTTTAATTATCATTTTTGAAAATCTTTATCTTATATTTCATCTACTTCAGTATCTTTGGAGTCAGTTGCTGATGAGTTGTAAAATCTAAGTGTCATGTTGTCCTTACTTTTCGTAGTCCTCATATTCCTGTTTTGGGTTTTATGCATCTATTGGGATGGTTTTCTCTTCCACTCTCAAGAATGGTTATTTTAGAGCACAGCCCTCACTCAAATGTGTTCTAGAGTCATTTAGACTGAGGCCCCCCCTCAAAGATGTGGCCTCCACAGCCTTTTTGTGAATCCTCCCTGTTTTTGCTGTAGGAGTGGAAATCTGTGAATAGAGAGAATAAATCCACACGCCCCTCAGAGCCAGGAAGATGCTGATCTCTTCCAGGAGTCTGGAGCTCAGAAGCCTCCCCCAAATTATACTTGCAGAGCAGGGGAGCCAACCTTCTGCAGGTCTCACACCCACCGTCATCCACAATATGGCTTTCTTAGGCTTAGTCCCTGAGTGTAATCAAGCCCAGCTATTCAGTTTCCTGACTCTCTTCAGCTGGTTACGTGACCCACCAGGCTCAAGGGGAAAGTGAGTGGCACTTCCCTCCATATTTCTGACTTGACTCCCCCTGGGTGCAATCTTCTCTTCCGGTTTCACTCACATTCGTCTAGATACACTGTAGGGCACATGGTAGGTGTTTTCTGGCCAGCATGGTGACATTTGCTATCATCTCATTAGCATGGTCTCCAGCTGCAGCATGGTCTCCTGAAGATGGCTCTTGACCTCAGCTCTCCACTTGCCAGTTGAGAAACAGAGCACTTTTCAAACACCATTTCCCAGTGCAGCCTCTGGATCAACTAAGTGCAGACTGGTTTTTTGATGTACAAGTTTTTCTGCACCAAATTTGTCTGTTGTGTTTCAACTTCTGTTTGTGTTATCCCTCTTCTCTGTGGTGAACCAGGGCTGCTGCTGCTGCCCCAATTGACTTGACTCCAATGCACTTTTTCTTTTTCTTTGTTCAATGGACCCAATTTTTTCTGAGGCTTTAAGAGAAACTTCCACTGGCCAGTATTGAATTTCAATGAATTCCCTCTTTTATCCACCTTGCTTAGAAGCAGTACTCAGTACTTGAATCCTGAGCCTCAGAGCAACTAGAAATGTAACCTTCATCCTAAACTAAAAAGAATTCAAAAATAAGTTTTAGTAGACAAATAATTTTATATATTTATGGGGTACAAAATAATTTATTGATATAAGTGTTTGACATGGAGTGCTCAAATCAAGCAAGTAGAAATATCCTTCATCTCACTTATAATTCTTGTGGTGGGATATTTGTCAATTTGTCCATCCATTGTTTTCCAGATTTTATTTAATTTTCTATCTTTGGAGTTCTTTGAGCCTTCCCTGTGTTTAGAAGAAATATTCAGAATTCTTTGCTGGCCATTTCTATTTCTTCTGGTTCCATTATTGGAAGAATATTAATTTCTTTTGATGGTTCTGTATTTCTCTGATTTTTCATAATCCTGTGTCCTTAGATTGATGTATGCACATTTAAGGGACTGTCTACCTCTTCTGGTCTTTGCAAGTATTCTTGGTGATGATAGATCTTTACTACTCAGTCTAGCCTGGGGTCCTGGATGTGCCAGCTAGTAGCAAACCTAGACAGACAGACCTTGATTTTGGATTCTACAGTTGGGCTGAGTTCCCTCCTGTGCTCTATGGTTCAGTGTGGCTACTGACTGAATTCTGCCTTCAGGGGGAAGTAGCTGAACTCTGTGATGATCTATGATTAGGCAGGGTTGCAAGTTATCTTCCTTGGCTGGGCTGTACTATTGTTTGGAATATGGAGTTGAGAGAGCTGTAAGCTGGGCTTCAGGGACTGGTGAGGTCTCTGAGGTTTCTGCCCAGCCACACAGGGCAGACAGGGTCACAGGCTATGCTATCTAGATATGTGTGGACTAGGACTTGTCTCCCAGCCTGGGGTAAGTTTAGCAGAGCACTGAGGCTTGGTGGAGTAACTAATTGCTCAGCATCTGGGGTTGGTTGGGGCCACATGCTTTTTCCATGAGTAATTGCTGACCTGCATTAACTTTTTGGCCTGAGGAAAACTTACTCAGCCTTTGCCCATTTTTAAATTAGGTTGTTTTAAAACAAAAATATTATCTATTCTTTACCTAACAGAACATTTTGTTCTTTTGTTACATATAAGTACAATTCAGCTTTGTGATAGAAGTCACTAACATGTCAGGCTGTTTCGCCGAAGCAATTGGCCTTTGGGTATTTTATCTGGAAGAAACAAAAAGATCTGATTCCTGTAGAAATTATTTATATGATGCAGGGCAGATACCCAATAGATTAAGTGAATCCATGTTTTTGCGAATATTTGGGACCAGGTTCCACATGTTTATTGGACCTTTATTTCCTCCATATTTGGGGCGATTAAAGTATTAACACCTGGGTGCCTTCAGCAAAATTCCTATTAAAATTAACTTGGTTATTTAAAAATATGGAGTAGGAGAAGGAACGAAATACCACATACACTCAAACACAGACACACATGAATTCACACCCACCCACCCATGCTCTAAGACCTTCCGTAACGAGTAAAACTGTCATGTATCACACTTCACAGCACACACCATCCTCATAACAAATATATCTTCAATATAACACTCCACCAGTTCCTGTGAATAAACATATATATAGACACAATGACAGATGTACATACACATCTTCACAACATCCTCATACTCAAACACATTTATCAACATACTTATACACATGTTTATATAACATAGCATTTCATAAGATGCTCACTCACTTCTACATATTAAAATGGTATTGCAAATTTTCAGAATATGTACCCCAACAGTTCTTATGCACATATCATAACCTATCTCACATCAGGCACATCTAAGAGCTAATATATACAGCTAAAATGCTCCCCTTGTCCTCCTCCACCACACAGCGATGCACACATTGCTTCAATCCCCATATCTGTAAAATTGTCCTTGCCTATAAGATACTGAAGCTTGTTAATGCATTTCATGTAGCTAATTTTCTATTTTGCAAACACAAATCTCACTTGATCCTTGCTAATCCAGAGGATGCTGTTATCAGGTAAGAAAAAATTAGTATAGCTAAATGAGTCTCCTCCAGTTTTCATTCCTGGGGTCTATGTTCCTAGTAAACAGATTATGTGGCAGAGTTTAGAAGAATCCAGAAAGGAGAATGAAAGAACTCCAAAGGGGTTTATTTGCTCTTTGTGTTGTGTGCCAGGAAGTAAAATACTTCTCTAGAGAATCTGTTTTTAGAAAATTAGTTTTTGATGTCTTCAATAGAAGATATGTAGCATACATAAGTCATGAATCATAACAGTAAGTAACCATTCAGATAATGTCTTTTAAAAATTTTTTTTAAATTTGTTCTAATTAGTTATACATGACAGTAGAATGCATTTTGACACATTGTACACAAATGGAGCACAACATCACTTTCCTCTGGCTGAACATGGTGTAGAGTCACACCATAGTGTAATCATACAGTAGATAGGGTAATAATGTTTGTTTCATTTCACCATCAAAAATCATGAAAAAATTTTCATCATCTCTAGTGATTAGAAAAATGCAAATTGAAACTACTTCTAAGATTTCATCTCACTCCAGTCAGAAAGGCAATTATCAAGAATACAAGCAACCATAAGTGTTGGTAAGGATGTGGGGAAAAAGGTACACTCACACATTGTGGTGGTACACACACACACACTGCAAATTGGTGCAACCACTATGGAAAGCAGTATGGAATAAAACTTGGAATGGAATTACCATTTGACCCAGTTATTCTTCTCCTTGGTTTATACCCAAAGGACTTAAAATCAACTCATGTTTTATATCACAAGAAATACTAATTATTTGTTTTCCCAGTTCCATCTCTTTTCTTAATTCCCTGGTACAAGAACTTGAGAACATTTTATCTCTCGTCATCCACACATTCACAATTTATGTTGTCTAGTATTTTAATTCTGTCCTTTTAAGTCTCCAAATTAGACACTATTGTCATCTTGTAACAATAATTATAATAATTTATCTAAGATAATACTTGACTAGGTTTACACATGTGTTAACCATTTTACTTGGCCACTTTTTTTCTTTTTATCTTTCTTACTGACTAATCATTTTCTTATTTTAACAGTTCTTCAATGAAAGTTGCTGACTATAGATCTACGTTTAGTTATTTTTTTTCTCAATCTTATGAAAATATTACTCCACTGTTTATGGTTTCTGTGGTTGAGAAGTTCTGCCAGCTGTATTTGACCTTTCCTTTCTATTTGGGTGTTTTAATATCTTCTCTTTGGCTTTGGTATCCTTCATTTTTATTTCAAGGGGTTTAGGTAGGGATGATTTTATTTATTCTGCTTGGGCTTCATTCATCATGTTTTGTGTTAATTACTTTTATTATCTCTTTAAATATGTTCTCTCATCCAATTTTCTCTATCCTCTCCTTCTGGGAATTTGGTTAGTTGGCTTTAAGGCTTTGTCATTTCTGTTTTCCATATATCTTAATCTCTCCTTTCATTCCTAGTTTTTCATTTCTTTGGGAGTTGTTCTTGGTCTATTCTATTAGTTCACTCTTTTTACTTTTCTTTTTGTATAGTCTGAATTTTAACCCAAGCTTTGATCTGTTTCTTTGTTTTTTCCCTTTCTAGAAGAAGCAATTATCAACATACCTGGTTATTTAAAATAATTTCCTATTTCTTTTTTTCTGGGATTACAATTTTTATTTTTTCTGTTGTTTTCATAACTGTGTTCTGGTCTGTGTTGAATGATTTCAGAATTCAGAATCATCGATATCTCCATCTTTTGTTTGCTCTCTCTGTTGAGTCTCACTCATGATGGCTTACTTTCTGGCATGTTTTGTGGTCTTTGAGTTTATGAGGTTTGTTTGATTTTGATTCCTGGGGATCATTAAGACCTATGTTGAAGATGGTTTCCTCCAGAGAAAATTTGCTTCTGCTAAAGCGTTCTCATGATTTGGGATTACTTGGGCCTCTTTTGATAGTCTCTGGTTTTGTTGTGAGAAGGTTGAGACTCAGTTCTCCCAGTTCTTTGCTGACCCAAGATGTGGCCTCTAGATTTCAATATTGCAGAAACATTTGTTCTCAGGGAAAAACCACCTTTAAGACTGGCTATTTACTTCCAGATCCATCTTTTAGCTTTGGTTGAGGCTGAAGGAGGGTTGTAAAATTTCCATTTCTTTTTGGAGGCCTAGCAATACATTAAGATGATATTGTACCTGGGATATAGTAGTTCTAGTGTACTAGTTCTTTGGATTATAGAGTCTGTGACTCTGCCAAAAATGAATTTGCAAACTCTGGTTTTAATTGATGATCTGTTCACTGCACTGATCTTGAAGATCTCCCAGTAGGATCTATGCTTATGAAAAGACTTTGATAAATATTTCAGAGAATCCAACCAGAGGAGCTTAGAGACTGATGTAGAAAATAGGCTGGACAGACTCAAGAGTATATAGCCAACAAAGATACAGACATCACTGCTGAAAACTGAAAACCGCCTGCGTGAAAGAAGAGTGAACAGCCAATTTGGAACAGAGGTTGTTTTAGGCTTCCAGTGTCAAGACTTAGTATTATTTTAAGATTTGTAATGAAGACTTCTCTGATAGCCCACAAAAATTAACCTTCCCCTACTAACAACTCAGTCTAACTGTACTCTTATATCTGTAGGCTAGTCAGAAAACTCTGGGAGTTTATTATGTCACATGTTTGTCCACATTTTTGCAGTTCTCAGGATGGTGCCTGACAAGTTATGGTTGCTCAAACCATATTAATTGAATGAGCTAATTCCGTGTTGTATTGTGACTATACACATCTCTTTCTATTGTAAATTCTTAGGGTTTTATTTATCTTTGCATTCTCCTAATATTTAGTACTAAATATATAAATAAGACATGAAAAATATGTGAACTAAGTAAACATTAAGTAAATATACCTTTGAATGCTGCATAATGATCTTAAGTCCTGATGCTTTTATGAAAGGTCTTAGTGCCTCTAAGTAGTGAAAACAAACTGCATTTTCATCAGTATACAGGCATCTTATCCTGCATTTCCTGGAGACTCATCCTGAGGTATACTTTCATGTGTTGACCCTTCCACTTTGTACCATGATGATTATTTTCTAAAATATATGTGTCGGGAGCTGCTCTGGAAATACACACCCTTAAGGCCTGAGCAAGAGACACTGAACAATTATTGCTCTCCTCAATAACTTGGGCTTTATCTTCATTTGGATAATGAGGCCTGGCTCCAGGAGTAGGCGTTACCCAGTGGGGTCGAGTTACACTCACCTGTTCCTTTGTAATCCTACTCCTTTGCCCTTTTGGGGATAGAATGTTCCATGGAACCTCCCCTATGTGTCCCTTATATAAGAATAAAGAATTCCAGTGGCTCTCTCTCTTTCCATGGACCCCTAAGGTCAGAGAGCTGTCCTGATTTTGAGAAGGTACTTCTGTGTGTTTGTGTGTTTTCTTTGCTGTGTTTTTAAGTTATTGGAATAGTCAGAATTGTGAACCCAGCATAGGTCACCAGCTAGGATAGATAGCGATATATATGTGTAAATAGAATTTTGGATTCAGACTTTCCTGTTTGCTGTGTAATACTGTATGGACCCCCCTACCCCCCCATTCACATGTTGAAGTCATAGCCCTCAGTGTGACTTTACTTTGGATCAGTCCTATAAGGAGGTAATGAAATTTAAATAAAGTTGATGCAGTGGGATTATTGTTCATACAAGAAGAGACAATAATCCCATTAAATAATTTCTCTTTGCATTCTGCCTGGAGGTAACCACCAGGAAGAGGACCTTCCCCAAAACTTAACTGTGATGGTACGCTAATCTTAGACTTCCAGCCTCAAAGAACAGTGATAAAATAGATTTCTGTTGTTTAAGGTACCCAGCCTAAAGTGTTTTATTGTGGCAACCCGAGCTGACCAAGACACTTTATTCAGATAATATAAAATGTCATAAAAATTTAAAGCTCATTTTTATGTTTCTGCGGGATTAGAGGGCCTCAGAAGAAAACAAAAAGAAAAAAAATATGTAGAGTATATCCTGAGGAATCGCTATCTGAATTAAATTTCAAGAGGCTAATGATGTGGTTTATAAAGAGAATATTGCAGGGTAGAAAGAAGTATTGGAACTAAGGTTATGGGTATTTATTCAGTCATCTGAGAAATATTATATACTTTTTTCTGGTAGCAGGCTCTCAGCCCCCTGGATCCACAACTCAGGTGACACAAGCTGTACAACATAGCCCTCAGTAAAAACAGAAGCCATAGAAGTTTCTATTTTTCTCTTTAGGGAATCCATTACCTTCCTGCTTATGTATGGGGCAGTTATTAACCTTCGTTACTTTGGGTTGAGGATGGTATATGGGAGGAAGCCATCCTACAAATTCATTATATTATTATATATTTTTTTAATCCCTTGTTTGTGGTCAGGTGTTTAAGTTTGTAGCCAAATTGTAGGTCTCTTTTGTGACTGTGTGTGTGTGTGGTGTCCACACACACAATACCTTGTTTCCTGCTCTTTCCTGCTATTTGATATGGATGAGAACCTCCACCTTCACCTTGAACAGCTGGATGAATTTCACGTGGGGCTATCTCTTGAAACAATAAATTGCTTTCTTCTTTGAACGGAAGTATAATGCTTTCTCTGACAAATGAAGCCCACCAACTCTCATCTATCTGAAATTGAAAAAGAAAGGACATCAGATTACCCTGAACTCCTTTTGAGAAGAATTGAAGAGATGGACCTTCTGTGAGTGTGAGACTTAAGGATGGCACCTAGCAGCTTCCCCATATGCCATAACATATTTTGCAGAGCAAGGCCATTCTGTATCATTGATCTTTACTTGTTACAGTTCAAAAGGAACAGAGGTGAACCATGAAACATTCACTGTCTTAAATTATTGCTCTCTATCAGACTAGAGGAGAAACAAATGTACGGACTTCGTGGAGATTTAAGCAAGGCCAAATTATTTATTTCCACCTAGGAGGGGAAAGCACCACATTGTCCTGAATTTAGTGTCTAGATTCTAACGGGAAGCAGAGGCACTTGTAAGTGACTTGATGCTGGCTAAATTACTGGCTAAATTTAGCACTAGTTGATTCATTCAACAATCTTCATCTATTGAACATCTCCTAGACTTAGGTATTGTTTGTTGAGATTGATGCTGAGATTGATCTTTGAACAAAAGTTATGATACAAGTGGTAGAGGAAGGGAAAAATGGGTGGAACTGGGAAATTCCGACCATTTGCAACTTTGCCAAAAAAGCATGTTAATATGACTTTGCTACCATGCACTCTGCCACCAATATGGTCACTGTTGACCTTACTTCACAGAGGACCATATGGCAAATGCTGTTTACATGTCAGACGATTCCCACAGGTGCCTTGGTCTTTCTATGCCCACTTCTGAGCTTGCTTACTGCAACTTCCTTTTTATTTATTTTTTGCTTCTATCCAATAAAACATATGGATATGTGAGTGACTAAGGGTTATGATTTTTTTAAGGAATTCACTTTGAACTTGTGGTGTATAAAAAACAATTAAATGGACAACTTAGTTGCTCAATTCAGTAATATCTCACTTATGAACATCTCACTCTTGGGTGTAAAATATCAATTTGTTTCCTGACTGGCAGATAATATAATGGGAAATGTCTGGTGAGCTAAAGTCCAGACTGACTGACACTCAGTAGCACAAGACCCTCCTTGGTGCCTTCTCTGCTGAGCTCTCCCCAGTCCCACTGCCTACCTGCCAGACTGGTTGTAGGAGCAGCATGGTGCCCTGTATCCCATGTCTAGCCTTTGTGCATGTTCTTTTGCTTGGCTACGTCTCTGTGGTAACCTCTTCTATTTCCTCCTTTTTGAAATGGCTAGCTTTTAGGATCTTTAATGATCTGGTTCCAATATCAGTGAGGCCATGGGGCATTTGTCTTTCTGTGTCAGGGTTAGCCATTACCTCCTCCAGGAAGGTTTTCTTCTTTCCCCAACTGCTCCCCTGAATCCTCCTCTGAGCTCTAAAAACCTCCCATGCATAGCTCTATTCTTACCATATAGTGCATCTACTTTGTATTTTTGTGTTTGTGATCTGATTGGACTGTGATGTCCTATGACCAAACAATAAGTCTTGCTATATCTTGAATCCCCAGAGTCTAGCATAGTGCCTGACACACATATCACAGGTGGGTTGATCATTGAATACAGGGAAAAGATAATGAATGAATGAATGAATGACATTATAGGCAGACAACTATAATGCACATTTCAAATTTTGAGGGGATGACAAATAAGCAAGCTGAGCTTTTCTTTTTGTACTGGGGTAAGGAATATTTCAACTTTCTCTCTCATGCTTGAATTTCCAGGAAGGCAGAAGAGAATTCCTCCTAGAGGTCTTGATTCTCTCGCTTTCCAGTCGAGGGTGCTGCTGATTTGATTATATTCCAACTCTCTTAACTTCCCTTTTTCTTTTTCATTTAATTCAAAATGCTTACCACATAACTATTAAATTGTTAATAAGCAGGAATAAGTATGCCATTAATTTGAAAATATTTTATTCAGAGGATGGACTCGCTGCAAGATTTCAGAGGTGGCTGCACAATAATTAATGAATTTAATTTTCAGTGCTAAATACATCATAATTTGAGGCTGAGTTTATGTGCTAATTGCAATTAGGCCCACCAGAGAGTATGTTTTCTTGGCCTGCCATCATCTGTTCACATCTGTTTTTCCTTTTAAAAGCACATCTCCTAAAATAAACCTTCTAGGAGGTTGAGTCGGTAAGAACGCAGGGGCCTACTGCATCTCAAAATGTCTGATTTTGTGTTTTCTGAGGATTGATGAAGTCTCTGATATAAGAGAACATGAGCCAGCATGTCTGGGTCTGAGAGCTACCTTCAGCTCTTGCATCCTGTGATGTTGAGCAAGATATTTTGCCCCCTTGAGTCCCACTTTTCTTATCAAAGACAATGAGGATTACTAATACATAACTCACAGTGAAGTGAGGTTTGCTGAATGATCTGGTACCTAACAAACGCTTAATACTACATGATAACGTATCATGTGTACCACATCAGGGTTGAGGTCTATGTCCAGGTGTGGGCTGAGTGTCAAACCCATTGAGATTCAGGCTTATCTTTCCAACTACATCCTGGTTTGAAGGCCTTAACATTGAACAGATTTCAAGCTAACTTCAGGATCTTGTGTACTACCCTTTAGCCCCATCACCCAGCTCCTGGGTTGTGAAATGGGAAGAGTTTTCTTCTGCAAAGACTAACCCATCACTGGAGTCATTCTGGCCCCAGGGCTCTGACCGTCACTTGCTTGATCCCTCTGTGTCTCTCCAATACCCTGGCTTCCTGTTGGGAGGGCCATTTTCAAAATCCCAGAATAAAAGCAGGCAGGCTTACACTTCCCATCGCTCAGTCTTGTGTATTTCTTGTGCTGCCTGGAATGGTCTGAGATGCAGCAGGCTGAGGAGGAAAGGGGATGTAGCAGGGGCAGGAACTTGGCTCATTCGATTCTCACTACAGTGTGCTACAGATTCAGCTATTCAACTCTGAGCCCACTTACTGCATAGCACAGCAACGAGGGGTGTCTCTGCACAGCCTGAACCCAGGTTAGCAGACAGCCTCCTCGCAACTGATCAGAAGGCAGCTGAGGGGATGAGCTGTTCCCATTAACCATAAAAAAACCTCTGGGATTTGTATTTGCCATTTTCAATGAAAGAGCCAGTGTCTCAATTCAGGGTAACCATGCATGGATTTCATTAGTTCAGTGTTTCCCGTCAATTTGAAATCAGGAGGGCTTTGGGGTCAGCTTGCATAAGAGTGAATTTTGGGTTTGCTGGGTAATGATTTTTGGAAATAAGAAGTAGAGAGCTCTTTAATTCTGAATCACAGGAAGGACCTAGACCAGAGGAAAGCACTATGTAACTGGCTTCCTCAATTGGCTGGAGTGACTTTGCTTCAGCTTTAGGAGGAAAGATCAAATGAGACTCTTATAGATTCAGATTATAGTTTTCCCCAAAAGAGGGACTTCTGGGTATGATCTGAAATTATTGCATAGCCTCCATTTCGGTTCGTAATATTTTCTGATGTTCCGAGCAGTAATTTTGAGGCTGTCAATGATCCTGATTAATTAAAGAGGGATTGATTTCTTTTCCACAGATTGAGTTGGGAACAGTGTTTGCCAAAGGCAGAATTGTGTATAACTATTGGCTGTGACTTCTTTGACAATGTTCCTCCTGTTCATTTCTTCCATGCCTGAAGTCTCTTTACTGGACAGAGGGACATTTATTCCTCATCAGAGATAAAAGCTTAGAATATAAATCCGACACAAAAGACATGACCTTGGAATTGCAGTCTTTGCTGCAAATGACCTTTTATGTGAATGACCTTTATGAAGTCTTTTCCTAGTTTTCTGGAGGGAAAGAAGTGAGTTTTACGGAAGGTAATGGAACCCTGATAAGGCAATGTGGCGCCACCTAGAGGAGGTTGCAGAAAGAAGATGGTCTCAGTCCTGGTTGACCTTCCTTTTCTTTCTTTAAATTTTTAGCTCTTTTATTTTCTTTTAATATTAGCATAATTATCAACGGACCGACAATAACTATGTGTATTCATGGCATAAAAATGTGATGTTTTGATATTTATGTGTAAAGCAGAATGATTAAACCAAGACAGTTAACATGTTTATTAGTTCACTTATTTTTTTGTGTGAGATATATGAAATCCAATCTCAGTGGTTTTGAAACATACAACATATTGTTATTAACTATAGTTTTCCTGCTGTGAAATAGATCTCACAAACTTATTCCTCTTGTCTAACTGAAATAATATGTCTGTTGACCAGTATTTCCCTATGAGTTTGATGATTTAGATTCCAAGTATAAGTGACATCACATGGTATTTGTCTTTCTAGGCTAATTTCATTTAACATAATGTCGTCTGTATTCATCCATGTTGTCTCAAATGACATAATACCTTCTTTTTTAAAGACTGCATAGTATTCTATTGTCTATGTATCATTGTTTTTATCAATTCATCCATTGATGGACATGTGGACTGATTCCATATTGTGGCATTTGTGAATAAGGCTGCAAGGAACACTAGAGTACAGCTATCTCTTTGCCGCAGTCCGGCTGCAGCAAAATAACCCAGGGGTGATGAACAACTTGTGTACATTGATACAGCAAGAGTGGGAGCCGTTTATTGTAGGACCGAAGGGGTATATATATACATTCCACACAGCTTATCTTAATTAACATAAACTAGATACAGCAGTCAACCAATAAGGAATCTCCACACTTAATGGCTCGCTGGCGTTACCTCACAAACCACATCCCCTGGCAAAATGCCAGGCGCCATCTTGACTTGTTTACAGACTCTAACATCTCTTCAACATATTGATTTAGAATCCCTTTGAATAGATACCCAGAAAAGGAATTGCTAGATTACAGGTTAATTCTATTATTAGTTTTTTTTTTTTTAATCTGATTCCACTTCTAATCCTCTCTGTTTTGTCATTGATTGTCTAGGTATCTGTTAACTTTCATTCCCTTGTGAGGATAAACCAGATGATGGTGTAAGTAGATGTAATTTCTGAAGCAGTAGTTTCAGAAATAGTGCAATGTTTTGTAGAGGGATAAATGGAGTATGGGTCTAAAAAGTATAATTAACTCAGGAACTAATCAGTATCAAACACCTTGAATGCCTTTAGGGAGGCAGTTAGTCTAATAACACTCAAATCAGGTACAACTAAATCCCATAACTGAGATTTAGAAAGGATGAATAATTTTCCTGAGATCACAGAGATAGACAATGGGAAGAGTGGGTTAACTTTGCAGTCAGCCTTGGTCATTGGGTCCTCTGCAGCATACTCGTGGACACCCTGCGTCACTTCCACTCGAGTGTCTTAGATTTCAGCGGTTTCTGAATTCCACTCAAGGCTGCTCATGTGTAGGTAGGACTGAATCCTGTTCTTTGTGCCTATCTGCTGAAGCCAGTTTCTGTTTCTTCTTCTTCTTCTTCTTCTTCTTTTTTGCTATTCATTCTGCATCTTCCCATCATGAGGCCAGTTGCTCTTTGGTCTTCCCTTGAAGAATGGAATTCTTTAGGTAACCTGACTTAGCATTTAACACTCCTACTGTTCTTGTTTTTGACTCCAAAGCCACCTTCCTGACATAGCTGCTTTGGGATTTATGTTATTCTTGATCAGGTAAACACTGCAGAGTTTATCCATTTCTTGTGGATTCTTGTGTAAATTCCTCATGTTTTCCTTCTGTTTCTGTACGTGACTCCTGCCTAGTTCTTTTCTTCTTATAATTATACCAAACTTGTCCTGGGCTTGAAAGAGTCACTATGTCCAAGCTGGTCTTGTATAAGGAAAACAGATTTGAAAACACATTGTTTTTAAAAAAAAAGAGAGAGTGAGAAATTTTAATTAGTTTACAATTTATTTCACCAAAAGTCACTTTGTTTTGGTCGGCATATTCCATTTAATTGAAGCTTTGTTCTACCATGCTCAAAATACTAGACCAAAGAAAAGGATAAAACGTCTTGAGATGAGGATAAAATCATCTTGAAGATAAAATCATCTTGAGATGATTTAGTAGTGTTTTTGACCTTGGAAGATTCAGTGTTCATGATTGAGTGCATGAAGTAGAGGAGTTAGTCCAAGTTTGGGTATTACAAAATAGCACACACCACTGTCAGCTTTTTGGAGAAGATGAGGGATATCTTACTACTAGTTCCAGGTGCCTGAAGCCCTGCTGAACAGAGTATGAAATATTTACCATCCCCTTTTAGGTGGAAGGGAAGAGGCTTCATTAAAGTTTCATATTTACATTTCCATCCATCAGCCTGTTTCTAGTTTGTGCTGTGTTCTCAATTGTTCAGAGAACTTCAGGGAATAGCTTGGGAGGAAGCCTCTATACCTTGTTGGTTGTATTTCCCCCAGATTGGGACAGTTGGGGAAAACGTGCAAGGCAGTTCATTCATTGTTGTGTGAAGAGCTCAAATCCAGTAGGGAGGCCCACACCTGCAGTGGTCACTTGCATGACTGAAGTCACAGATACTAGTCCCTTCCTCCACACTGAGCATTTAGCCAGCAAGGATAAATGGTAGAGAATGCTGAGCCCATCTATCCTCATCTCTGAGGGCGCTGCAGTTGGCTAAATATTTTTGAGTGAGCTGACATATAGGTTGTGACAGCTATACTTCATACACAAGCTCTCTCCTACCCAAACATGGCAAGTTCCTGTTCAATGTGACATGTGATTCCTGTTGCATTGATTTGAAGTGTATGCCTCCTATAATCATTTTTACAGTTTAGCACTTAGTTATTATACTTGTTTCAGGGATGCCTGCCCAGCTTATATTCTTTTTTACCTTAGAATCCCCTGGAGGACATGTTTATTAAACACTCATTCAGCAAACAGTGGTTAAGTACTTCCTGGGTATTAGGTGTTGTATGCTTAAGGCTACAAATATAGTCACATGGTTCTTGTCCTTAAGATTGTCTCTAAAGAGCTAAATGAGTAAATACAGGGTTACAAATAGGTGTGTGTGTGTGTGTGTGTGCGCGCGCGCACACACGCCCTACTTTACTTGTAATGCCAAAAATTAAAAAAAAAAATAAAATAAAGAAAAGAAAAAGAAAAACAAAGCCTACCTTGATTGCACAAATGTCCTTGCCCTTAAGGAAGGGTTAGGAATAAAGAGGACTCCTTTGCAGTCATGGTCCCACTCACAGGCCTCCTAGGAGAACTGGTCAAGGTGTTTTAAGAGGACCCAAGGTGAGATCTCCGAGGTTGAATTAGAGGCAAAGGCAAAGAGAGAGACAGTGTCAGACAAATGGAGATGGAGAAGTGTGGAAAGGAAGACACAAGGTCAGAAAACGCAGACTCAGTTGCTCCCTCTAAAGAGCTCACAATCTAGGAGGTGAAATAAAGCAACTTTTTGAGTAGAAGAAAAAAACAGCTGAACTGTAATGTGACACAATGGAAGGGAAACTCCTGAAAAGGAGGAGAGAGAAAATCCTACTACTTAAATAACACGTGATCTGGTAAACAGGTCCTGCCCTGGAAGCTGGCTGGGGAGGTTTGGACTTTGCAAATCATCTGCTGCAGGAGCCTCGTGTCTGTGGCTGTGGGTGGGTTCTGAGCCTTGCTCTGGGGGTGGCCTGACCTGAATTCTCTTTGCATGTAAGGACAGGAGCATGAATTCCAACCCTTACTTTTTCTCTAACATTAAAGAGTCCACTTAAAAAAAAAATCTCATTGGTTTACTTGCATAGCTCTAGTTGATATTTTTTTTTTTTGACAGATTCTAATTTGAATATTTAGGGTTAGGCCATATTCTGTTTACTACATCCATTCAGTGTTAACCTTTCCATTTGGAAATCAGAAACCTGGTTTGATTCCTCTCCCTCCGTCCCCTTTAAATCCACCAGTGGCTTTCATTCCTGGTTGCCACTGCCTTGATTTAGGTCCTCCCTTTTGCTTCCTTTCATTTGTCTTCTCTCCTTTAGTCTAACCACTCCTTCATCCACAGCCTACCTTCCATTCTGTGGTTTTTCTAATGTCAGGCAAAAGGAGGTCCCAGACAAAATTAACAGAGGCTGTTTATTCATAAATGTGCAGGACGGAGCCCATCTGCCATTGCTTTTGTCTCACTGGAGGCATGGAAAGGAGAATCGGTTTTATAGGATAAAAGCAGAAACCCTAGACAGTTATTAGTTGCAAGCATTCTATTAATTTGGAAATTTTTGGAATTGGGGAGATTTTCTCATTGGTCTCCAATATGTTTGCCAGTCCTTGTTTGAGTGCAAGAAGACCAGCAAGCAGTTTGGGAACATTTCTAAGGAAGGACTGTCCAATCATATGGGTGAAGGATTTTCAGTGGCTGGAGAGTTTTTGGAACTAGAAGAAACCAATGGGGTTTTTAGGGTAATGGTATTCATGAGGTGCTACTACCATGGCAGAAAAATTCTCATTGCTAATGTTATTTTTATGCTTAATCTTCTCCAGTGGCTTTGTGAAAGACCAGTTTCTCAGCCTTATGAGCTTCTTAGTTCTTGAGACTTATAAAGTATTTTATGCTTCAACTGTCCATAATAACTTGCAGTTGTCCAAACACATGCAAATTCTCTTTTCCCTGGAAATCTACTACATATGCAATTTCTTTTGCCTAAAATTTTCTGCCTTTTCAACATTATATATGCACACACACACACTTATTAACACATCTGCACAGCCTTTATGTATTATTATTTATTTAAAAACTACCCCCTGAAGATTTATGAAGATAAAACTGACAAAAATTATATATATATATATATATATATATAGACATATAACATAAAGTTTTGATATCTATGTGTTGAAAGGAATAAGTCATGTGAATTCACATATTTATTACTTTACATATTTATCTTATTTTTCTGTTTAGAACATTTAAGATATACTCTTTTAGCGATTTTCAAATGTTCAATACATTATTATTAAGTATGGACGGCATGCTGTACAACAGTGGCTCACTGGATCTTCCTCATTCTGGCTTCCTATTTACATCCCCTCCTCAGCACCTACTAACCTCCATTCTACCCTCTGCTTCTATGAATTCAACATTGTTAATTTCCATATATAAATGAAATCATGCAGTCTTTGTCTTTCTGTATCTGGCTTATTTTACTTAACATAACATCCTCAGGTTCATTCATCTTGTTGCAAATGAGAAAATTTCTTCTGTTTTATGCTGAATAGTATTTTATTGTATATAAGTACCATATTTTTTAAAGCCACTAATTGATAGACACTTAGGTTGACCCTATTGCTTGTGAATAGTGCTGCCAAGGTTGGGAGGGGGGGTATAGATGTCTCTTTGACATACTAATTCAATTTTCTTTGACTATATACCCAGAAGTAGGATCACCAGATCACATGATAGTTCTAGTTTTGAGTTTTGAATGCAACATCTATGCTGTTTTCCATAATGTGATTTACCTTTCCACCGACAATATACAAGCATTCTCTTTTCTCTACACCCTCTCTAACACTTATCTTTGCTCTTTTTGATAATAGTCATTCTAACAGGTGTGAGGTGATATTTTACTTTCAATTTTTACTTTCTTTTTTTTTTAAAGAGAGAGTGAGAGTGAGAGTGAGAGAGAGAGAGAATTTTTTAATATTTATTTTTTAGTTTTCGGCGGACACAACATCTTTGTTTGTATGTGGTGCTGAGGATCGAACCCCGGCTGCACGCATGCTAGGCGAGCGCGCTACCGCTTGAGCCACATCCCCAGCCCCTAATTTTTACTTTCTTCATGATTAGTGATGCTAAGCATCTTTTTATATACCTGTTCAACATTTATGTCTTTCTTTGAGAAATATATATGTAGGCCATTTGCTCAGTTTTTAATCATATCATTTGTTTTCTTACCATTGAGTTGAGTTCCTTATGAGTTGAGTTCCTTATTGGATATGTAACATGTTTGCAAATATCTTCTCCCATTCCAAAGGTTGTCTATTTACTCTGTTAATGGCTTCTTTTGCTGGGCAGAATCTTTGTAGTTTGTTGGAGTTTCCCTTGTTTATTTTTGCTTTCATTGCCTGTATTTGGCGATCTTATCCCAAAATTCATTGCCCAGACTGTCAGGAAGCTTTTTCTTCATATGCTTTCTTCTAGTAATTTTATAGTTTCAGTGTTATGTTTAGGTCTTTAATCTATTTTGAGTGGATTTTTTTTAAATGGTGTTGGGTAAGGATCCAATTTCATTCTTTGTCATTTCAGTTTTCCCAGGACTATCTGTTGAAGAGACTGTCCTTTCCCTATTGAGTGTTCTTGGCACCTTTGCTGAAGATCAATTGACCATAAATGCATAGATTTATTTCTAGGCTCTATTTTAATCCATTCATCTCTGTGTTGTCTGTTTTTATGTCTTGATGACTGCAGCTTTGTAGCAGACTTGAAATCAGGCCATGTGATGCCTTCCGCTTTGCTCATTTTGCTCAAGACTGCTTTGGTTTGCTCAAGACTGCTTTTAGCATTGTCTTCCCTGGGTAACCTGCTTTCCATTAGGAAATCAGCTCAAGTGTTTTTTTCTCATGGGAAGTGTCATTGACTTACTCCTTGTCTAGGCTGCAAATCTCTTCTGCTCCAATAGCACTCTGTGCATTCTTAGCATTATGCCCCTGTGTTATCATCCCCCTTATTATAATTAGCTGTTTACTATGTGTCTCTCTCTACTGTACATTTCTTAAGAGCAGGGACTTAGAAACTCTCTGTCATCATCTTTGTAGTCTCAATGATGAGCACTTAGCAGGGGTTCAATAAATAAGAGTGAATTGATTAAACCATTAATTAATTCTTGCTTGGAGTTTTCTTTGCACACTGATCTCTATCTCAGTATATTACAGAAGGCTGGCTCAAACAGAATGAGGATTCAGGGCTGAGGCTATGGATCCCAGCCTTTTATTTATGTTTTTTTCCCCCCTCAAACCCACCTGCAATTTCAATGGCAGCTCAGTACTGAAGTTCCTCAGTGGGTGTCTTTTAATAGCATATACATTGCGTGTGTGCTGGTGTCCTGCACAAAGCAGTCACTCAGTATACATTTGTTGGGTTTGTTTTCCTGTGGCTGATGGCACTGCTTTTATTTGTAACAACAGACTCCAGATGGAACAATTGAAGCCTCTTGAGCAGGAAGGCAGTAGGGGCAGGGCTGAACGGGTTTCTAACAGAGCCCTCTTTTGATTCTGTTGTATACTGCATCTCCCCAACCCAGGATCCTGCAGCTAGTGGGTCATTAGGCATGGAAACAGTCCAACTAGCAGCTTTCCAATGGAATTGTCTGCAAACATCACAGCATTATTTCAAATGTACTTGTAGTTTGAGATGCTTTTAAGACTTCTGGAAATAATGCTTAGAATCATTTCTTTATTCCCTAGCAGGTGGTAATGTGATTCTCTTTTCAACAAATTCTCTGCTTAAATATTTAAGAGGATGCGGGATAAGGTGGCATAATTTAGCACATGGAACAAAGGAAACATAGAAGGAAGGAAACTGGTTTTGTTCTTCTGTTTTTTCTTATGACGACTGATGGACAATCTTCAACTCATATGTGTTTGCGTGATTTTTTAAATTTATTTTTCATGTTTAGTACATTGGAAAACAGATTTATAAAATGAGTACAGGTGAAATATTAGCTCATGAGATCAATACCATATTTAGAAAACCCTCAGGGACTGAGGATATAGCTCAGTGGTAGAGAGCTTGCCTAGCATGCATATGAGGCTCTGGGTTCAATCCCCAGCATCACAAAAATATGATGATAATTTAAGAAAAAAAGCCCTCTGGTTGGTTTTAGGAATGCAACAAGGCTTTAACTAGAGAAGAACCCATCAATATATTCATTACATCAATGCACTAAAGAAAAACGTGTGATCATCTTAAGGGGTATAAAGCAAAACACAGCATTTGATAAAGTTTGACACTTGTAATAAAAACAAAGTGAACTGTGACTGGAAAGCACTTTCCTTGAGTTCACCAAGTCTATACACATACAGCTTACATGATAGAGAAGTATGACATATTGGTTTTAAGATTAGATTAAAAAAAAAGTAAGAATGCCTATTATCATTATTGTTTGACATAGTGTATATATATGTATATATCCATACATGTATATATTTATCTCTTATTTACTTATCTAGGGAAATATACACATATACATAGATAAGTAAATAACATATATACATATGTTATATATGTACATATATGTATTCCATTTATTTACTTATCTAGAAATATATACATATATGTATTCCTTTTATTTACTTATCTAGAAATATATATATATATACACAATACTATATATATATATATATACACACACACACACACTAAATACTATATATATATATATATATATATATATATATATATAT
>NW_026000021.1:2524274-2525845 GCF_001458135.2 Marmota marmota marmota
TATATATATATATATATATATATATATATATATATATATATATATATCTTCCTTTTTTACATATTTAGGAATATATATGTGTATTTGCATAAATTCTAAATTCATTTTTCATGTTTAGTACATTGGAAAACACAGATTTATAAGCTGAATACAGGTAAAATATTACCTAATGAAATTAATATCATATTTTAAAAACCTTCAGGGATGGAGAACATAGCTCAGTGTTATTTATATATTCACAAAATATCATTCTCAATAGAGAACAAAACAATAACTCTGAATTGATAATTCCCTTTTCAGAGAAAAATTAGGGAATATTTAATAAGATCTCTATATATTTGTATATGTATTTCTAGATAAGTAAATAAAAGAAATATATATATATATATATATATATAGTATTGTAGTATATATATAATTTAGTATATATATATAATGTACTTGTAGTTTGAGATATCTATATCTATCTATCTATCTACCTATATTAGATAAATAAGGGAAAGAATAAAGGAGAAAAGGCAACATTTATTCCATTAAGATGGTAATGTTTATCTATATGAATAAACTCAATAGATTCTATGAAAATAGATTCTATGAAATTTAGAACAAAGAATAGAATTCTGAAAGGTTGCCAGATCCAAGATCTATGAAGAAAAACTGATGATTTCTCTTCACCCAACAGCATCTTCACAAAATGATATTCACAAAATAATGTTCTTAATAGAGAACAAAACAATAAATCTGAATTGATAATTCCCTTTTCAGAGAAAAATTAGGAAATATTTAATAAAACCTAAATGAATAAAGAGTATCCAGGATTTATGATGAAATGACCTAACTTTATAAAGATATTGTTATCCAGAATTAGTTTACAAATCCAATGCAATTTCGAAAATATTCCAGGAGTCATTTTTGAGTAACCCAACAAACATTCTAAACTTTTATGAGAGAAGGAGGTTCACAAGGAGGTGGGTTGATTTTGAAAGATAAGAGTAAAGCATGATATGTCATTACTATAAAAACAATGGGGGATTCGATAAGATGGCGGCGAGGGGAGTGCATTGCCCCCGTGTGCTGCTTCACTGTGTGGGAGTATGACAAGTCAGGACGGCTAAAGGATATCTTGTTAGGAATTTCCAGCAATAGTGGGGTGCTCCGGAACCTGGAGGAAGGATTTCCATCGCACGAGGATCGGCTACGGGGACTCAAACATGAGAGGTTTGTCGCACGGAGGGTAACACTGCTTATTCAGCAAACCGCCCCGCGGCTAGAGTCTGCAGCGCGCGCTGGGAAACGAGGAGATAGCGATGCAGGGATACAGCGCTGCAGTTTCTGCCAGCCGTGCAAGCACCGTACTCAGGGCTGAATTCTGGGTTCGAGACGGGGGAAGGAAGCGGTCCATCTCGGTTCTCCACACCGGTCAGACCACAGAGGAGGCCAGCGGCCACCATGTTGGAAAGCTGACGTCACCATCCCTGTTTTCGACTGACCACAGCTCATTCAGCCATAGAACAGGGGAACGAAATGCTGCCATTCACATAGGACACCAACATGGCAGAGATCTGATGTCA
>NW_026000021.1:2526932-2586407 GCF_001458135.2 Marmota marmota marmota
GGAGGGGATGGGAGGGGAGAGGTGGGGAGGGGCGATGGTGGAGGATGGGAAAGGCAGCGGAGCACAACAGATACTAGTATGGCAATATGTAAATCAATGGATGTGTAACTGATGTGATTCTGCAATCTGTGTATGGGGTGAAGGTGGGAGTTCATAACCCACTTGAATCAAAGTGAGGAATATGATATGTCAAGAAATTTGTAATGTTTTGAACAACCAACAATAAAAAATTAAAAAAAAAAAGAAAAAGCATATGTAAAAAAAAAAAAACAATGGGGATTAAAATTCAGAATAGATAAAGAACTTAAAAACCTTAACATCATCTAACCAAATCAAATCAAACCAAATCCCAAAACAAACAAAAACTTCCAAATTACCCAATCAACATATTGGCAAAAGAATTTAAAAGACGTTTCTCAAAAGACGAAATACAAATGGCCAACAATACATTAAAAAATAACCAGCATCCCTAGCAATCAGGAAAATGCAAATAAATTTGACATTGAGATTTTAATCTCACTTCAGTTAGAATGGCAATTATCAAGAACAAAAATAATAATAAATGCTGATGAGGATTTGGGGGAAAAGGTACTTGGTTGGTAAGACTGTAAGTTAAGATAACCGTATTGAATAACAGTATGGAGATTCCTCAAAAGACTAAGAATCAAACCACCAGAGACTCAGCTATCTCAGTCCTTGGTATCTATTGAAAATAACTACAGTGATACATGTACCTTAACGTTTATAGCAGTGCAATTCATAATAGCCGAGTTATGGAACCAGCCCAGGTGCCTGTCAACAAATGAATAGATAAAGAAATTGGGATATACAAGCAATGGAGTTTTAGTCAGTCATAAAGAAGAATGAAATTATGGAACTTGTTGGTAAATGAATGAAATTAAAGAACATCATGGTAAGTGAAATAAGCCAGCCTCAGAAATTCTAAGGTAGAATGTTTTTCTCATATGTGGAAGTCAGAGCAGTTGAAGGGGATTGAATGGAAAGGAGGAAGGAGAGAAAAAGGGAGGAATTGTAGAATAAAATTGACCAAATTATGCTATATACATATATGGAATATACTACAGTGAATTCCACCTTTATGTATATCTTTAAAGCACCAATTTTCAAAATCCAATAAATAAAAAGAAAGAAGACCAGGAGAGTAGAGGAAGTGGAACAGGGGAAGAAGTGGGAAGGGAAAGAGAAAGTACTGGAGACTGAAATGGCGCAAATTCTGTTCTATGTATGTCAAAATGAACCCCAATATTATGTATAACTTTAATGTGCTAATCAATCAATCAATCAAACAAACAAACAAAAACCAGTGTGGTACTAGTGCAGAGATAAATAGATGCATCAGTGGGAGAAATAAAGATTATAATAATAGGCTCTCATGTGCATAGAAACTTCACCTATGATTAATGTGGCACCACTGGTCAGGAAGTAGTTGGGTTGGAAAAATGGATTCAAACAATATAGACGAAGGTGTTTCCATGCTCATGCCATAGACCAAGGTCGTAGACCAAGGTGAACTACCCAGAGTTTAAAGCTGTCATGTGCATGGTAAAGCTGTAAGTTAAGAGAAGAAAATATGGGATGTTTTCCGATGATATTGAGAAGACCCTTAAAGCACATATCACAAAGAAAAAGTAATACGGATTCTTGTTTAACAAAAAGCACCATAGACACTGTTAACAGATGGATAACAGACTGGGAGAAGGCATTTGCAATATCTGAAAACAGCATAGAATTAAACCTAGAAAATACAAGGAACGCCTGTAAATTAGCAAGAAAGAGACAAAAAACACACTAGAAAAAGTAAGGGCTATGAGTCAGCGAGTTACTGAGGGAGAATTCTGGAATGATAATATGAACACAAACAGATGCTCAACCACATTAGTAATCAAAGAAATGCAAATCAAAATAAAAAATAAAATACCACTTTATGTTCATCAGATTGCTAAAAATCAAAAAAAAAAAGGAGTATAATTGCAAATATATTGTGAGGGTGTGGAAAATCAGCTCAGACAGCTGACAAGAGGGTAAAATGATGTAGTCAATGCAGAGTGCAAAATGATAGTACAAAGTGGAGGATAGACAGTCTGTGACCCAGCAATCCCACTTCAGAGAAGCTCCAACAGAGCCCTGGAGGGAAGTCTTTGAAGATGTTCATTACAACACTCATGGTGGTAGCAGGGAGTTGGAGGCAACCAGGTTTTCATTACTATGGGAATGGATTTGTAAAATATGATAAATGCAAACTAAAGATTATTTTGCAAGAGGATTTGGGGAACTAGATGCATACATAACAATATCAATACTTCCAAAGGCATTATTGAATAACAAAATTAAGAAAATAAATGAGATCCATAGCACATAAACACATAGCACATACACATCCAGTGGCATGCACAAAGACATATTTGCCTGTACACTGGTTTGGAACATACAAGGAAATTGGAAGGGAGGATCAGAAATAAATCTATTTAAAAGTAAAGTTAAAAAAATGTTTTGCATGACCTAAATGTAATATTGTGTCATGAACTGATGAAAAAAAATGGAAATTACACATGTGACGCTTATTTAGGAAAATCTTTCCAGGAATAGCCCTCTTTAAGGGAATTATCTTGCCTGGATGCTTAAAAGAATGAGAGATCATGAAATGCTGTAGATGTACTTTAATAATGATCTTGCTGCATATTTTTATGTTTTAGTTAATTTCTTAGCAATATTTGTTTCTTTTTAAAAAAATTTAAAAAATTTTAAAATTATAGATGGACACAATATCTTTATTTTGTTTATTTTTATGTGGTGCTGAGGATCGAACCCAGTGCCTCACATGTACAAAGCAAGTGCTCTGCCACTGAGCCACAACCCCAGCCCCAATATTTGTTTCTAATATTGCATCAATAATATTTTTAAAAATACATTTCCAATACATTATAATTTTGTATTCCACAAATGCATTTTTCTGAAATATTATTCAGTTACATTTTATCACTAATAAATGTGTAATTGGTGACACTTTTGTTGACTTTTCTTGTATATCATCATAGTTTGAATTGAGAAATCACTTTCCCTAACTGCGAATGTAATTAGTAAAGTTAGTCCAAAATCTGTTAAATGGGGATGCTCTGAGTTTTATTTTGTTGGTATTAACTCCAACAGAGTTAAAGACACTGCTTTCTTTCCAATCTCTCATCCTATGACAAATATTTTAATAAAATAAAACCCCTTAATTAAATTATTACAGATATATTAATGTTTCAAAATTTCTTTTCTTTCCACTAAACACAAGAGCTGTATCAAAAGTTCCTTCCCACATATGAAACTATTCCCAATGTCAGTTGCATAATTTCAAGAAACAATTTTGTCATTTACTTTGTTGACTCCCATTCTTACATCTGTAGGGGGTAAATTTCAGTATCTTTCTGGTGCAATTGTTTTGTTTTTAGTTAATTCACAAGAATTGCTAAAAGCTGATTTTTGTGTTTCATTTGTTGAATATTTTGACTACAGATTTACAATTGATTCTTCACAATTTATAATTTTGCATGTTTTCCAGTGACACAGCTGACTGGAGCCATGTTCCATGCATTTGGCAGGCTGTGGCTCAGGTTGTCACATAACTGGCCGGTGCGCCAAGCGGGTGGCAGAGCTTTGCAGATTTCTCTTACCATCACTGAAGAATGGAAGGAGTTAGCTGTCCCCGGTGGCCAGTGTTCATTTTGCTGTAATCACTGAGAATCCGAGGTCATATCCTTCAGGGGAGTATATTAGTTCTATTATGTCTGAAGAGGACCACAGTGAGTCATCTGTCAGGTTCTTCCATGTGTCCAAGTCAGAAATCTGTCCAGATGAGACTAAGGCAGGAGCCGCACCTACAGGCGGGAATCTCCTCCTGGCTTTCACATGTTGGTGGAGGAGCCAATTCTTAGTTCCCTTACATCCCTCATGGCCCCCACATGGCCTGGTCTTGAGTTTAGTCTCCAAATTCAATCTCTTCTCATCTCTTCCAGTTGGTCCTGCAAGCAGCCACACTGGAAGGAAAGGGATAGAGCCAGATGGGTTTCTATGACCAGTTGTTGTCTGTGTAAACCTCTCTCCAGACTTGATTTTCTCCTGAACACTTTAGCACACTCTATGTTGTGCAGTGTTGCTGAGAGCCATAGCTGAGTCCGAATGACGCATGGCATTTTTTTGCCAGAAGGGAGTGGTTGAGAGGTGACACCAGCAAGCCATTGAGATGATAATGGTTATGTTTAGCTTTGTATATTAGACCCCTGCTGTCCGCCTCGGCCTGCTACTTTGGAGTTCTCACTACTTTGGAGTTCTCGCGGGGATTCCCGGAGAGTTCCCATTGGTTGGGGAAGTGCCGGAGGCGGGATTTCGGGTTGGTTGTTGGTTCCTGGAGGAGCCGAGTGGCGTTCGGGGGGAGTTCCCAGGAGCGTGTGGGGAGTGTGCTGGTGGAGTTCAGAAATAAAGTTTGTTCCTGCTTCAGTGGCTCGTGATTTGTGCCCAGCCAGACTGCGGCACAGTGTGTGTTTACTGGGCCTATGTTTTGGGCTAAACTCAGGTTTGCCATGAATTGGCTTCTTCAGCTGTTACCCCCACACTGCAGCTGCAAAATGTTTCCTCCCTTTGTTCTCTGAACACCACCTGGAGAGATGGTGGCTTCTTTCCCACACAAGGATATTGTACATTGTGCCTTTCAGTTTCTTTGAGCAATGTCCATGGTCTCTAAATGATCTGTTCCCAGACACACCTCAGTCCTCCTAAAAATGTAGGTTCCTGGGCTTGGCTTGTGGCTCAGTGGTGGAGCACTTGCCTAGTATACATGAGGCACTGGGTTTGACCCTTAGCACCACATAAAAATAAAGTATTGTGTCCATCCACAACTAAAATAAATAAATAAAGTAATAAAAATGGGTTCCTTTAATACCCTTATTCCTCTACTTTGTTTGTGGAGGGACCACTTTGGCTAGTGCTTCTGGCCAGGCCATGATAGCTGCTGTCCCCCTGGGGATTTCTTCCTTATTTTATTATATACAACCTCTGAGTCCCCACTCTGCCTTGAATGTTCAGACTTAAATTCCAGTAAAGCCCCTCCCCTTTCTGTTTTTGTGCATCCACCTTGCTGAGAAACTGCCTGACTGCTTGCTTGGTTTCATGCCATGGACAGGCAGGACTAGTCCACCATCTTGAAAGCCTCTCAATAGCACTCTTTTGATACCCAACTGGCATTGCTTAAAAAGGGCCTTTGCCTTCCTCACAATGTCCTGGTGGTGAATTTGCTTGACTTACTTCCAGTCTAAAATTTTCCCTTCCTACCTAGACATAGTGTTCATATTGATTTTTTAAACTCTAATTTGGCATATCTCCTTAATACAAATTAGGTAATTCCTGGATATGCTGATGTGACATCTCTATATAAATGTTTCTTCCAATTCTAGTCAGCTTGCATTCCCTTTATTGTTTAAACTCATTCATTCCTTTGCTTATGAAACTGCTCAGTAAGCCTTCACCCAGCACACCCAACCATTGCTCACAATGGTTGTTTTTAGTTTTAGGACAGAGATCCAGACTCTCTTGCCTCTTGGTGTCTTTCAAATTCTGGGTGCATGACATGGGCCATTTTCAGTTCCCCATCTTACAGTTGTGTATAAACACGAGAACTTTGGAGCAGTGAACACAAACATGGTTTAGATGTGTGAGAAATCTAAAAGCTCAAATGCGAGACAACGCAAAAGAAAGTTTAGAGGTGAAATGGTTTGGTTATGAGAATCCTAACCTGTTGTGTGCACTAATCCACTGATAGGAATTAACTGAGTGATAACTGTAAGGTATCACTGGAGGAGGAGGGTCCCTGGGGTTATGCCCTTGGGGTATATATTTTGTCCTTGCTGAGTGGAACTCTCTGCTTCTGGTGCCATGTCCCCAGATGCTTTTCTCTGCCACACTCTTCGGCCATGATGTTCTGCACCTCTTTGTGTTCCAAAGAATGGAGTCAACTGTTTATGAACTAAGATCTCTGAAACCTTGGGCCCCAAAATAAACTTTCCCTCCTCTAATTATTCTTTCCATGTCTTTTGGCCACAGCAGTGAAAAGCTGACTAAACACATATACTGAAGATAATGGTGATCAAAAGGCAGCATTTGAAGGCAGTTGAGTCCAACACTTTGACAACACAGGACAAAGATAGCAGGACCACTTTCAATGGTGTTGGAGGTATGACTTGCAAGACACAACCTGGGCTGGAAAACACATTCCTGTGCTAGACGGCTATTCCATAATATAGGAAAAAATCATGGAACTTAAAGAAGGTGCATCACTTTTTAAGGAGGAATCAGAGGAGGTTTTTTTCAGGAATGAACCAGAAAACCATGACAGTTGGAGAAAGGATGGAATGTTCCATACAGAGAGGGCAACATATGCAAAGCACAAGAACATGGAAGCCCTTGTAATCTAATCAGAAGTTAAAGAAGCACAAGCTGAAATTTTAGTCTTGAAAATTTATGTACACTAAAGGACCAGAGGGAAATATGAAAAAAACAACTTATTTTAGGATCATAGAGCTTTTCTTTTTTTTGTTATTGTTAATAAAGCACAATTGGTGATAAAAGTAGGAAGGGATTATGTTAGCTGTAGTGAATTCTTAAAAATAATGCTTTCATTTAGAGTTTTCCTCTGTTTTACTTATTGTGTTCACTATGAATAAGCACACAGACACAATCTCGATATTATAATAATTGAGGTTACTACATCCCTTTGCAAATTATTGTTATTTTTGAACATAAGGAGGACTTTCCTCCAAATGCGGGAAGTGTGAACTCTTATTAATTATCTGCTTTCTCATGATGTCTTCACCTTCACCCTTCTGAGGGCCTTGAGAGGGCTTTCATTAATAAAGCATTAATTTATTCTAACCAAGCTGTGGGACTGCATATTTACAATGGATAAGTGAGTTCTGTGTAGGAACACATGGAGACTGGTAGGGATTGTCATGCCTATTTTAAAAGGTAAGAGTCAACTTTTCTTTCAAAAAAGAGAATATTCTCCCTGGCTATACCATGCACTGTTGGGTAGAGAATTCTTGTTGCGTCATATCCCTTTCACTCTTCTTGGCTCTACCCTGGCTGTGTGGAGAACTGCTTCTGCAAGAAGTTAGCTACAAGTTGAAGGTAAGGGGCAAAGTTCCCTAGAACCTTCAAACATTGGAACTGAGTTAGTCTGCACCAAATTAATCACCTATAATTTTTCATTTAAGAGTTTCTACCATTTCCTTGTTTTATTCGTTGCATAGAGGACAGCAATGTCCTTTGGGATTTCAGAGCTATAGTCTGGTTTAAAGAGTAAATGAGGAGTTTAGTGATCTGGATTAATCTCAGATCATCTATTTGACATATTGTCTGTTGCAAGCTACTTCTCCTTTTGAGGGTTCAAGTTTCTTTGGGAAGAATGGAGTTCAACTTGTATGAGCCATTCACAGGTGGTGGCCACCTTCAAGTGAGATTTTGTGAAGATCATCAAGTGACATGATGCCTATGAATAACCTCCCAAAAGTACAAAGCACTAGACATGATGGAGGTGGCTTTTGTATTTATCAAGGAGCTGATTCATAAATAGAGGTATAAAATTGACTTACTTAAATATGTTGGTAGTTTCGATCAATGGTTTCTCACATGACTAAATTTAATTAATTCTCTTCAAGGCAAAATTATAATATAAGAGATTTTACCTTCTTGATTCAGTTGTAATTACTTTTGTTTTTATTATCCTAATTTAGCTAGTATTAATATTTATGAGTATAAATAAATATGAGTGTACATATAAATGGGCATATATAGAGACATATATGCTTAAATAACAAATACTTAGAAACATACAGAGAGGTTGTAATTTCTCTAGTGTGGTATGTCTAGAGATGGTAATAGACACAACTGTATTTATTATGTAGAAATTCTATAATAAAAGCTAATGTGAATTAGTTTATTGAGTATTTACAGTGGCCATATTGGGTAGATTCAATTTAGATCCAATTTATACATGACTAGACAGAGATCTAGAGAGCTTAAGTTGGTTCTTAACCAATAATGAGTCATCTTCACCCTTTAGAAGACAGTGTGGTGTAAGATCATGCATTTTGATTTGAGTTGCGTTGTCATGACTAGAGGAAAACCCAAAGAATAATTCCTCTCAAATGCCTTGCAAACAGGGGCCTTGCCTTATTTACTTTTTGCAACATTACCAAGTACTAAAAACACTGCTAAAGGCAGCATGAGTGTGAATGTGTAAAATGCATGAGACTCAGTCTCTCTTTTTGAAATGAAACACAGTAAAAGTGAATGCTCACCGATTTGGTGTGATAAATGTCAGATGAGATATGCAAAGCATTTGTTACAGAGCTTAGTAGTGTATAAACACTCAATGGAAGTCACTTACCATTATGATTTTTACTATAATTGTTACTACCATAATGATGCTTTTAGAACTTGGTAGCATTGCAAAAGTAAATAAGACAAGGCCCCTGACGCAGGGTATTTAAAATGAACGATTGAATGAGTTTTCCTTTAATATACCATTGTTGTTGCAGAGCATAATCCAAAAAGTGTCAGTAGACTTAGTTCCAAATCATTGGCCTTCTTTTTCCTTCACCAATGACCAACCTAATTTGCTGCAATTTCTCTTCCCGCTGGGCTCAATGCAGGCCTCTCACACAACTAAGGCGTAGACTCTTCTACAAGATGGGCTAACTCAGGCTGCTGGGGGTGGGGGGACACCTTGCTCTTACCCAGGCATATACTGCCCGTCTGTTCCCTACTGCTTTCTGTTTTCCCCCCAAGTGAGAGGGGATAGTCAGAAAAGGATGGGAAATAAGAGGTGCCTTTGGGTTTCAGAATTAGTGGGTGCATACTGTGTAGATGATCCTGTGAAAATTGGCCATAAGTGCTCTGTGAACACCCACCCAGTTTGAGTACTTGGAACCTAGTAGATACTTATTCAATAGTTGAATTGATGAATTTTTCAACTTCATCTTCACAATGACTCTAAGAGGAAGGGTTTGTTATTCACACTAACAAAAAGTACAGGTTTAAGCTTAGAGTCATTAATTAATGTGCCAAGGCCACAGAAATTGCATCAAGAGATGGAGTCAAGATCCTACTCTAAATTGTCTCATGCCAGTGTCTAGCATTCCTTAGGATATTATATGATTCTGGCTATTCTTCCATTCATTAACTTGTTCATTCACTCACTGATTGAAAACCTAGATAATTCAATTTTCTTTGATCAAAATCTTGATCTTGCTACTTGTGTGACTATGAATGTTACATAATCTCTCTAGACTTCTTTCATTTTAAAGAGATAATTGTAATATCTGTCATTAGATTACATATATTAAAGTATGCAAAATGCTTAGGGTACTATTTGTCACTTAGTAAGGGCTACATTGTCTGCCATTCTTGTTATTAGAGTTATAATTCACTCACTTATTATTTATTCATTGGGCATACAGTATGGCAGATAACAGGCTAGGGGCTAGATAGAACACAGGCCATCTTAGAATTTATAGTTCATTAGGAAAAACAAACATATAGTAAAGTAAGAGACAATGGTGCAATTTATAAGTCATAGAGCAAGGAGAGACTTGGGAGCACAAACCTGATGCCTCTAATCAGAGCACAAATTAGGGGATGTGGAGTCTTCTGCAAAGAAAAAGCATTCAAGCTGAGGCCCAAGTTTAAGCAATAGATGAGCAAATAGGTAGAGTATATAGGTCCACCCTTACTTTTTCAAGGTCTAGGGGAAGTGCACAAATGAAGGCTTTCATATTATTGAAGTAAATTAAAATGGAGACTAACCCTGAGACATCCCTGAGCAGACAAAGCCAGTTAGGTCTTGAAAGTCACCCTGACCTTGCTGGAATTGCAAACATAAGTGAAACTTGGGCCATTTCTTGTAAGTGTTTATATTAGAAAAAAAACGAAACTTAAGGTCAACCAATCAGAAACAGTAAACTAACTTATATAACAAAAGGAGTCTCCAGGGCCATGAATCAAAAAAAGGCAACTGCATAACTGTAGCCAACAAAATATTTTCTTTGCTACATTTTTGCATGCACCCTTTAAAAGCCTGATCCTTTTTTTGGTTTGGTACTTCCCAATTCGTGAATTTCTCTTTGTTCAAATAAGCTCTAAAATTTTTATTTCTTGGGTGCCAGTTTATCTTTTAACAATATCGGAGTCCTAAATATTTGAAAGACATAAATTGAACTTTCATAAGTTATTAATCAATTATGTTTTATCCTTTCTACCTTGAAAATTTTCCCTACGTAACAATCTGGAAAGCCAGGTTCAAATTTGGAGACCATCAGGGTCCTGTACTGTAATGGAACAGCACAGGGACTGTGGATTCCTTGCCCCTTCCCTGGTCACAGACAAGCTCGCTTAGCTTTCTACCCTTAGCTCCCTCAACACCAGGTGGGGCTTTGTGTGCACAAGATTGGACAGACACACAACCCCTCCACGCCCAGCTCCTTCTCTGCCAGGCCTCAGACCTGAGGCAAGGCTGCTTTGCAGGACAGACTCAGGGAAGACTGACCCTGAAAGAGAGCTTGAGGCCACACAGGCAGGAAATTCTGGGGTTCCAGGTGCCAAGACTGAGATCTGAGAGTGGGAAGATATAATCTCTCCCCATAGTGGACTCCTTGCTCTCAATAGGGGGAAATCGTGTTAGGACTAGATGAGGGCCCCTAAAGTAGTGGTCTCAATCATTGAGATTAATCAGAATTATCCGGAGGGTTTATTAAAATGCATTGGGTTTCTGATTCAATTGGTTTTGGTTATGATGTAAGAATTTTTATTTCTAACAACTGCCTAGGTAATGCTGATGCTGTGGTTTGGGAACCATTTGAGCACCATTGTTCTAAGCATGGATCCAGAGAAGACTCCCTATTGCTCAAATCCAAGAGAGATCTGTATACTGAATCCAGGAGTACACCAGGTAGAAGAATCATCTGGAGACAAGTGAAGCTGTGGTATACGTGGACCTGGTCCCCACACCTCTTGAGCTGGGGCCATTGCAAAGTCACCCTGGCACAAGCCAGTGTGCTTGGTGGTTGATGGCAATGTGTCCATATGGTGACATTGCCATGAAATTACATCTGCCCAGACTGCCAGAGTCAAATGCCGATTTCTTGGGGATAAGAAATCTTCCTTGTTATCTTTACCATAGCAGCAGCAATCATAAATCCCAAGTCTGCCAGAACCTAACCTGTATCTTATGTGCATTTTTTTCCTTTGGAGTTTCTTACATTGCCATTGATATTCAGTCCCTGTAGCTTGGCTCAAGCTGCACATGGTACAACTCCAAGCTGGTACCTTTTGTAATGAAACACCCAATGGATTAGGTTGCCTAGTAATCCATATAGGACTCATCTGATGAGTAAAAAATAACATGTTTAGGTTCTTCCAGGAACTATCTGTTTACTCTGCTTTGGCGGCCAGAATTACATTAGGGCTGAAACTTTGCTGCAGAGATCAATACCAAATGGATTTATTTAGCACTTGCAGGAGAAAATGGCACAATTGTCTGTTAACCTGATGACATTTTGTGCTGTTATTGAAAGTTCATTATTTAACTGATGTCTCTGCACTGGAAGGTTGAACTTTGAAATATTAGGCATTCGGACTAAAGCAGAGGTTGTAGCACATGAATCTGAACATTTGGTAATTTTTCTGTACAGCATATAAACATTGATGCTGTGCTTTAGGACTTGGGCCACGTAGGTTTTTGCCCTCTCCCCTGTCTTGTAGCCTGGAGTCTATGCACATGCTCTTAATTTCTTAGAATGACTTCATCCCTGTGTCCAGGAAGCCTGATCTTTCCTTTTGTTAAGTCATATGACAAGGTCATTTTCTCCAGTTGGATAATATGATTTCTTTTTACAGAATTCAGAACCAATAGGCAGCTCATCAAGTTATACAGTCCTGGGCTGGTGCTAGATTCCAGGCTGAAGCAGAGAAAAATAGAGAATTGCATAGTTTATGGAGGTAGTGTAGTCCAAGAGGCCAGTGCAAACTAAAGATATATGTAGGAGGATCATGCAATAAACTCAAGAGATGAAAGAAAAATAACAGAGTATGACCACAAGGTGTGTAGAACAAGGAGGAACTACAAATAAGATGAGACCAAGTGATGCGACTACATATGGGCTATGGGAGTTGGCCACATATCCTGCACTGGGCTGCCTGGTCCAGGAAGAAATTAGACTGGTCCCACTGGTCATATACATCCTAGTGATATCCTGATTAAACTTGCTTTGGTCTATTTCAACAATCAAAAGGACTCAAGGCTCCAAATAAGATATTTTGAAATAGTTATTTGTAGCCACATAATTTTCTTGAATCAAACAGAAAACAAAACAAACAAAAACAAAAGACCCAAAACAATGTAAATGGCAATTTCTGCCCTAAGGGATAGTACAAGGTTATTTTCATGGATAATCAGAGTATCAGAATCATTGTATTTAGCAGGTGCTTAGAATTCTGTTCACCAGGAGTGAATCAGAGCTACCATGTTATTCTGTGGGGAGGCAGCTGAATAGTACCCTGTTGTGCAGATGTTTGTTTATTGTTCAATTAAAAGACATTTGAATTGTTTCTATTTGTGGCAATTCTAAAAAATGCTGATGTACACTTCTATGCATAGGTTTTTGGGTGAGCATAATGTTTCATTTTTCTAAAATAAGCACCTAGAAGTAGATTGCTAGGTTGTACGGGTTAGTATATGTTTCACTTAATAAGAAACTGTTAGATTGTCCTTTATAGTGACCGTTTTACCACTAGCCACGTACGAGAGTTCCTGCTAGTCTGTATTCTTGCCATCACTTGGTATTGTCAGTATTTTTAATTTTGTCCTTCTAATAGATGCTAATGATATTTCATGTGGATTTGATTTGGATTTCCCTAATAACTAATGACATTCAGCATCTTAGAATGTGCCTTATTTGATGTCTGCTTATCTGTTCAATTTTTTTTCCTGGTCATTACTTAAGAATTGAAATTCTTATCTGGTCTACCTGCTTTTATTAACCTTTCAGTCTTCTAATAGTTTCTTTATGGGTTATCTTGTTTTTAATTATAGTTAGTGGGAAAGATGGGGTTGAATGTGTTTAAACATCTTACCTGTAATCAGACATTCCAAACCTGTTGAAAGGTTTGTCTCTACTTAATTTCATTTCCTTTCAAATTACTCTCCAAGCCATGTTCAGTCTTACAACCCATTAAATATCCCACTAAAGACTCTAGTGGCTTCCATATTGCTGACTGCAATCAGATTTTATTTAATATTAAGAGTAGACTTTTAACATTTTCTTCCTTGAAGCACTCTTTTCCCTTGATTTTCCTGATACACTACTCTTAGTTTTTTCCCCTACTTATGCACTGATTCCTCCTCTGTCTCCTTTGAAAAATCAAAATCCTTTGCTTAGTTATTAAATATTGGAATTCTTCAAGGCTCATTAGTAGAGATTCTATTCTTTTATTCCCTACTCTCTCCCTAAGCAATTTCACTTGTGCCTAAGGCTTCAGTAACTATCTATATGCAGATGGCTTATAAACTTATATCATCAGCTCGGATTTCTCCTCTGAGCTCCAGACATTAATGTCCATCTGCCTCCTTGATGTTAAACTGTACATGGTCAGGAATGATTCCATGATCATTCATGTAAAATTTCACTATTTCCAGTGTTCTGTATGTATTCTACTCTGTGGTCAGAACTGATACCCTCTTTCCCTTAATCCTTCAGTAGCTAATATTTCACAATTGATTTCTACTCTTCAATACCTATGAAATGTGTTCATATTTCTTTAGTTCCTTGTCACAATCTCAGCCAAGCCAACATACCTTTCGCCAGGATTTTCACAATCACCTTCTATCTAGCTGAACCCCACATTTCTCCTCCAATCAGATGAGCTCATTAATAGATCAGTCTGATCATGTCAGTCTGGCTGCTTCAAAATGATTTGCTTTGGGAATAATCCTTATCTCGTACCACAAATCTGCATCTGAACTGGTCCTTGCCTGACTCTCCAGCTGAATCAATTAACTTATTCATGCATGTATCCGACAAATGCTCATTACATGTCTACTATGTGTCAGAAACCATTTCAGTTGCTGGGCATATAGCAGGAAACCAAAGTGTTTGTTTTCAAAGAGATTATGTTTTAGTGGGAAGATACAGACATGAAACATAAAGAAACAGTAGGCCATTTGGTAGGGAGTAAAAATATGCAAAATGCATCACTGTAAGGGAACAGAGAATTATGGGGAAGTGTTATATGATTGGGGTTGCCAGCGATAGCCTTCCTGAAAAGGTTTATTTGAGACAAGCCCCAAAGAAAATGAGTGAGCAAGCTATGCCAAAAATCTCAGGGAAGAGAATTTCAGACTTTGGGAACAACAAAGAGTGTTCTCAGGTACTCAAGGCTCAATGAGAAATCTGGTGTGATTCAGAGGGTGAATGAGAAAAAGAGTTGGAGATGACGTGAGGAAGATACAGGGACCCATTCGCGTAGGGCCTTCTAAGCTACAATGAAGACTTGAGGTTTTATTTTGCAGATAAAATGACACTGGTGGGGTTTAAGCAGAAGCATGCTGAAAGATTGCCTCATCTGCAGATATCTTTGTACAAGGGCTCCCTGTTGGATAAGTCAAGGATTTACCAGAGGTGTGCTAAGCACAGAGGCACTCTCTAGTCTCTCTTCTTTCCTGCCTCACTCCTTTCACAGGTGTAGGACCTGGATCGTGATTTGAAACCTTTCTCTGTCTCCCCCTCTTTCCTTTCACCCATACATCCATCCCTTGCGCTTGTGTCTCCATTTCAACATCTGCTTGGAGTACCCACCTGATGCAATCACCACCCACCAAGTGTTCCAAAGCAAAATGCTGTCTTCTTTCATTGTGTTCTTTCCTTGAATGCTAAACTGCAATAGTTAATCAAGGAAAAATTGACAGCACTGGATAACCAAATTAATTCTGTAATTCTCAAAGTGGTCTGCCATATCCCTTTTGGATTCAAAAATTCCTGTACTTTTAAATTTACGTTGTATAGCTTGATACAACTTTATAAATAAGCGGCGCATAATTTTCAATGCCATTTCTCTTCATCTGTCAGCATTCAATCAGAAGATAAAATCACATCAGCAGTTTGATGAGGATAAAAACATAAGAAATTGTTAATTGCTAATATGTAGTTAACTGCCAAAAGGAGCAAAAGAGGATTCTAAATGACTCAGACGTAGCAAATGCAAAGAGCTGTGACCTGTGGAACTGAGAGAAAAATAAATGAGAAATAAATTATGTACGTAGAAGAACTAACCCAAGGCTGAGATTTCAGGCTTCACTGTGGATAGTGTGGATACCACAGAGACGTGTAGCTGGCTGGTAGCCAAGAAGCTGGCTGGTAGCCAAGAAGCTGGCCATAACAAGTAGACTGGAATGGGTTCATAGGAATGGCCCACTGAGTGGCTGAGAAACTTGCTGACAGGACGAGTGGCCTGGGCTGATCTGTAGGTACAGTTTGCTGGGTGGTTGGGGAAATCTGTCATGTGGGCCACAGCTGTTCTGAGGGTCATTGATGAGTTAGTTCTACTGGGCCTCTCATTCCTGATCTACTACAAAGCAGCACTCTGAAACCAGGGCTACCAGCCTCTTCCTCTTGCTGTGCTTAATGTTTCTCCAGTGTTTTCTATCAACAAAACATAACAGGAATTCAGCTGGTGATAGAGATATGCTCACAGGGTCCTGTTCCAGTGTCACAGAGCAGGAAAAAAGAAGGTGAATTTAGAACTAAAAGACATTAAGCTATCATATCTACAAGTAAAGGCCAAATAGTATCCTGGGATGTCATGGTTGACAATATGCGTCCTCCACCCATATCCCCTTCACCATCTCCATGCACACTGATTAATGGCCTGCTTTCAGACCCAACAGCCAACACCTGTACATCTATTTCAAAAGGTTGCCCTTGGCTGCCAGAGACTGCTTTCCTGACGTGCTTTATAATTTGTCTTTTAGGACAGCCTTTATGAGGATAAAAATGACTAACCGGTGCAATAAGTGTATGAGCGTAAATGTTTAGGCTCCCTTGTCCCCAGGCAGAAACCTGGGGTGTTACCTACTTGGTCTCCAGAGCATCTCTGCAGGAGTAAGCCAAAGTTATCCTCTGCAGAACTTTCCCTGGTACTACGTCCTCACTTGGCTTCTCCACCTGGCCTGTCCTATTTCTCAATTTCTCTAGTTGGCTTTTCACATCTTCATAAATTCCATTCATTAGAATCATTGCCTCAGAGAGCAATTCTGGAGAACCCAAATGAAGTAAGATGCTTTATAAATAAGAGTTTTTCCATAGTGGGAGAAGAGAATAGCCAAAGTATAATGGAATTAGCCCAAGCACGTGGTCATAAAAAATGCTGAACTAAAGGATTAATGGCACATGCGTATTAGCATTCACACTGTATCTGTGGCAATGTATCTATGTAATGATAGAAATTTTAGGTTCCCAGATTTAGCAATAACTTTGTTAGGTAACTATTTAATCCAGATTTCAATGTCAAAATTTTCCTAGAATGCATAAGAAACCAGCTTCACAGAAAACATCTTATTAAAACTGTCATTATAGAAGTGCTCACTGACAGGGTTTTGATTAAGTATAAGGTTGGAAACAGAACCTGGAAGTCCTTAATACCATTTTGTAGAATATACTTATGCAAATAGTCATTCCTTACACAAATATTACAGAAACTCATTAAAAATGAAATTGGTTTTGAGATGATATATTTTTTTTCTCTTAAATGCAACAACAGTCATTTAATTCAGCAGATCAATATGATCTGTGACATTAAAATTAATTTCAATTTGCATATCATTAATTTCATAGTGTTGTTTATATTCAATTTAAATATGGTTTAGGTTTCACTCATTGTATATGAGCTAGAAGCATAGTTTCTACCTAATTTTATATTGGCCTATTTTAAAGTACTAGTATAATAAAAATAAAGGGGGGAGTATTGGTAATCTCAATAAAATATTTCATTAAAATAGTAGCATATATTATTGAGGTTTGAGATTCAGTCCTTTCGTTAATTCAAGTTCATTTAACCTACTTAATTTAAAATACAGCATCAACTTGGAACTAGTTATTAGGGTTGTAAGTTCTCAGGTCCCAGCTAGAACTGCCAAATCAGACAATCTGAGGTCTGAGTCCAGTGACCCGGTCCCCATGTGGTTCTAATGCACATTTAAGTTTGAGAGAACTGCTCAAACCTTTCTCTGTTTCTCATTTAGGCTTTTGTCTTCTTTGAATGGGTCTCTCTGCCTAGAAGCTCTGTCTACGCTCCCAACTGTCCTGTGAATAGCAGCTGTGAACAGCATCTTTCTGGGGCTTATCCATCCTGCCCTTCCCCCAGCAGTTTTCTCTCCTGTGCAGTGGGAATGACGGTGGCCTTCATAGGTTGTGAGGCCAATCATCAAGCAGGAACTCATTAATGGGGATGGGTACTGTTACTGTTATCACCCCACCCCCTTTGGTCACTTTTACCATCAGTAGGAGTCTCCTCTGTTGATAAATAATTGATTACACATATTTTACAAGTTGGTGAAATCATTCTCCTTGGTAGAAGATGATCCTCAACTTATCAGGACTCTCACCTGACTGTCCCTGACTTTGAACTGGGAGTGAATGGCCTGAAGTAGCCTGGGCAGTAATGGGACAGTGACAGCCCCAGTCCTTGGTACCATGTCCTCACTTGGCTTCTCCACCTGGCCTGTCCTATTTCTCAATTTCTCTAGTTGGTTTTTCACATCTTCATAAATTCCATTCATTAGAATCAAGGCCTCAGAGAACAATTCTGGAGAACCCAAATGAAGTAAGATGCTTTATAGATAAGAGTTTTAGGAGCAATGGTGACAGAGCTTCTCATGTTGGGATCAGTGTCCAATCTGCTGGTGTATGTGTAGGACCATAGTGAACCCTGGGGACAATAGTGTCATCTCCAGGCTCACTTTGGAGTTGAATTTGGCTGTTTCTCTGGCTGCTTTGTTCTCCTTTCCTGTGCTCCTGTTCTGTGCCTGATTTTTCAAGCTTTTAAAAAATTATATCATTTACTCCTAGATCTTTTTATTCCTCTTCATCCTTTTTTTTTCTTTTTTGGTAAAAATCAGTCATTCATAGTATCTCTTATTTCCCATGAGAAACTGAACAATTTAGCACTTAAATTCTATTTCTGGATTCCTCTCCCATCACTTTCCTAATGTTTTAACATTCCTGGAGCATTCACTCTCTCACAAATACATCACGTCATTTCAGGCTTCTTTATCTACACTTGCGATGTTCCTTCTGCCCAGGAAATTCTTCTTGTCATCTATTTTTCTGGGTAAAGTCCTATTTATCCTTTAAGACACACTAAATCTTTCCAGAATTAATTTCTCATTATTGATGATTGGCTATCTTATGTTTGGCCTATTTGTATTCCGAACAAAAATACTGAAATGAAATACTGAGATGTTTAGGAAAACAACTGATAAAAATAAGATGAACTTCCTTTAGCTAGTAGGTCAGTAGGACTAACTTCTATCTATCATTTCTGTAAGTGACACTACTTGCTTTCCTACTGAGGGATTTATATAATTTAGTCATTATAATTGACTGGAAGATATTAGTACTTTTTAGCATTATGATATAAATCGTCCAGGATAAATGTTGTTGTCAAAAGGAAACTATATAAATAAAATCATATGTTCAATATTTCTCATATAGTACATTGGCCCAGCTCTGGACATTGTGCTTGGCTTTCCAATACATAGTCCACCCTCTCTCATTTATGCAGCAGCCATGTAGTTTAGGGTCATGACACTAGGTTCAAAGGTGTACCCTGATTAGTTTGAGACAGCTATGACTATCAGTGGTTTAGCAACCCAAACTTAAGGCAATCCCACATGATATTACTCTTGGCTAAGTGAATATGTTGGTTTGGTAAAGTAAAGAACTATGCAGTCTCTCTCCCTCACCCATGTCCATTCCTTATCATTATGAGCCAAACTGTAACACTGTAGTCAGCAGAAAGGAAATATGGAAAAAACTCTGGGTCCTTGCTGACGTTGTTTACAAACTCTGAATTCTCCTGTGTGGGAGTCTACCATGTACAGCCATGTAGTTTATGCATTTATGACCACCTCTGCATAAACTAAGATGTTACTGGTTGTTTTAGTCAGCTTTTTCACTGCTGTGTTCAAAGGACCCAACGAGAACTATTTTAGAGGAGGAAAAGTTTATATAGGGCTCACAGTTTCAGAGGTCTCAATCCATAGACAGCCAGTTCCCTTCCTTGGGGCTTAAGCAAAGGCAGATCATCATGGTGGAAGAGTATGGTGGAAGAAGTTGGCTCACATGATGATCAGATGGCTGAGAGAGAGACTCCACTTCTCAAATACAAAATATATACCCCAAAGCCTTGCCCCTCCAATGCCCACCTGCTCCAGCCACAGTTAACACCCAGTTAATCCCATCAGGGGATTAATTCACTGATAGTGTTAAGGCTTTCACAAGCCAATCATTTCACCTCTGAATGTTCTTGCATTGTCACACATGAACTTTTGGGGGACACCTAATATCTAAACCAGAACACTGGTAGCCTTGAATCAGTCTGAACTTATAATATTAAAAACTCTGTATAGCCTTCAATGCTTTTTAAATAACTTTTCCAAAGTTATTACTTGTAGACAAAAGGACCCTGATATCCACAAACCATATATACTCATATTCTCACTGTAAATTTTGTATAGCAATAACAACCCCTTGAGAGTAGGCAGCACATGTTCCATGTTTGTGTAGCTTGGGTCTGTCCTAGTATCTGGCATATAAGAGGGATTTAACAAATTTTTGTCAAATTTAAATCTGATTACCTTTTATATTTGTGTTGTCTGACTGAATTCAATGGCATTTGAGAAAAAGAGAATGCTTTTCTATCTTGGGTACCTATTATAAGGAATACACTCAATATATTTAGTTGGTTGAGAATAATAATTACTAGTATAGTTATCATGTATTAAGTACCTACTATATGCTAGTCATGACTCCATACTCCATATATATTAATTCATTTAGTTTTCATCAGTAACTTTTGAAGTAAGCAGTATTATCACCAATTACAGAAGAGGAAATAAAGTCAGAAGAGTTACTAATTGTGAGAGGTTGCAATTCTCACAAATATAAGACTACAGATTTAAATCCCAATTTACCTAGCTTATTGATAAAGATGGTAATGATGACAATGTGACATAAGATGGTAATGATGACAATGTGACATAACTGATCTGGAACTATAATTATTTTATTTTTTAAAAGTCTAGATTTTAAGGAATTTCCTTTCAGAAATGAAAATGAGCCTGATTATTTCATTCTTGCCCCAAGACATCATGTTTTCACTTACAAAGTTAGCAAGTGGTTTGCACAACCCACTGTCTGCAATGGCTAGCAAATTGAATCCTCAAGGTGGACACTAGAGGGGCAGGAATGAGTGAGAAGCAAGGTACTGAAGAGCATGCTCATGTGCACAGAAGCTGTTTACTGGGAGCTTCTATTCTGCTCTCATATCTCCACAAAAATGAAACTTGAGACAATCACACTAAGAGAGCAATGCTGAACTATCAGTAAGGATGAACAATTAAAAAGAAACTTTTTTGCAACAGTGACTAAAGGCTCTGACTAGAAAAACAATAGAGGAGAAAAAGTTTATTTGAGGGCTCATGGTTTCAGAGTCTAAGTCCATAGAAGGCTGGCTCCATTTCTCGGGGCTCGAGATGAGGCTGATCGCCATGGTGGGAAGGGTGGCAGAGGGAAGCAGCTCACATCATGATGATCAAGAAGCAGAGAGAGACTCCACTTTCCAGATAATATACACTAAAGCCACGCCCGAATTCTCATCTCCTCCAGCCATACCCTACCAGCCTCCAGTTACCACTTAGTTAATCCCTATCAGGGGATTAAATCACTGATTGGGTTAAGACTCCTCTGAACCTTCTTGCACACGTGAGCTTCTGGGGGACACCTCACATCTAAACCATAACACTGATCCTGTGGAAATCTTTAGCAATTTCCTATGCCAATCCCTGCAGGAGGCTGAGGAGGCTATAAATGACTATGCAATATATCTGTGCAGATGGACACAATACATATATGAAAAGATGGAGAACAAACAAGGTGATGTATGCTAAAATGTATCGATATTGTAGGAAGGGAATATAAGGCTAAGGAAGTCTTGGATGTGAACAATAACTGTGGGACCAGATGATCAGAGAAAATGTCAAAGAAAGGAGTAATTTCCAGGAGATTTGTGCAGAGAGTCAAACTGAAAAGAGGGGCAAGACTGACTTCCTAATGGATTTCATAGACCTGAGTTTTCCTTGGTAACTCAAGCTTTACCAGCATTTGGATAAACATGGGGTTCCCTTAGACGAATACTGCATATCTGCTATTATTCTCTCCCCAAACCTCATTGCTCTGAAATATTTCCATGAGTGTCTTGGATTTACCATAATTTACCCTGCTTTTCTCCTTGATTGGTGGCTATGAAGGGGCAACATCTCACTACTCCATTTTCTACCAGGGTCTCTATAACAACACAGACACTGTGACACAGGTGTGTTCCCAGTGCTGTGTTGAGCTGTCCAGCCACTGTGGACATGGCTTCTTCTCTCCTGGGCTCCACTTCTTATTGACAGTCTTGTGAAAACAGGCTTTTCATCTCCTCCCCTCCTCTTAGGCTTCAGATGTGTGACCTAATTCGAGCCTGGATCCCATCTCTTACGTATCGTATCTGCCCTCCTAATTCATTTCCCACAATCTTCTGGGCAAATAGTAACCATCCTCCAACATAAAAATCCTAGAAAAGTTGACTCCTGGCAACTCTGCTCATCGGTCCATCAAATGTGCTCAGATATAGGAATTTGCAGGGCATGCCCTAGAGAGATTTGGGATGTCCTGTGGATTGGAGCAGCAGTGTTCACTGCTGAGGTCAATAGCTTCTCACCTGGAACTACTGAGTTGGAAACAGAAACTCATTCTCTGCCACTGCTTCTGTTTTGTTTTCCCCCAGTGCAAGGCCTTCCTTGTCCCAGTTATACTACACCATAAAAGTGCCTATATCTACCTGCACCAAAGGTGGAGGCCTGAAAACATACTCCCAAGTCAGCCTCACCCATGGAGGATGTGCACTGACAACATCATCTCAATCATTTCTTGAGCTCTGTTTTATTAAACTTCAGACTAATAAATTCTGCCTGACTGCCTGGGAATAGGATACACCGAAGGGAAATTAGGCCTCTTGGAAGAAACATGGAGAAAAATAAACACATAAAGGTATGCATTGATCTCTGATGTGTTTTTCCTATCAAAATTAACTGTCAACTTTGGCTTTGAAAGAAACATTTCCCCAGTGTGGCAGTTAACCTGATATATGATCCAAAGTACTTTGCATTTTCTCTATTATCTGCAAACACGTCCTTCAGGCCCTAGAACACTGTTTGCTGGTGGCCTTGCAGATCGAGGATCATAAATGTAGAATGACTGGAGTTATATTATCTGTTTATATCAGGGGTGCTATTAGGTTTTATATACCTCTTGCTGGTTTCAAGTAAGCATCTACCACTAGTATGATGAGGTAGTTTATATTCAACAGGACGCTAGGATTCAGATCTCTCTCAATATTGACTTTACCCAGGAAAATATTTTGATTTATTTCTGAAGTTGGTTCTCAGTTGCTTAGGATCCTTTGGGGGAGGGTGGAATAGGATGATTAAAGCTTTAATAATCAAAGCTTTCACCTACTCCTGTACTTCTTAAATATCCATTCCCCTGGATGCCATTGTTCAGAGGCATGACAAAACCGGAATTGGCACAGGAGGTCAGATTTTTCTGCATTACAGGCTGACTCTGCCCAGATATTACTCACAGAATAGCAGGAGGCACGCAGCTGTGTTGACACCTGGCCAGATGTGTTTCATATAGCATTAATGCTGGCATTGGTTCAATTTCAATGGGACTTTGACCTACAGCAGTAGGCAAGCTGCGACTGACCAAGCAGAAATATTTTATTAATGTGTGGCCTAACAACTGGGAACTTAGGGAATCTCATAAGAATAATGAAGGGATTCATAAAAGGAAAGTAAGTGGAAGTTATGTCTGTCTATCCTAAACTTCTGAGGCATCAGGAGGAGTAGGCAGATAAGACCAAACCATAGGAAACCTTTCTCAAGTCCTTGGAGTTGAGTGTCCTCTGCATCAGCAGGCTTGATCACACCTACTTCAGAGCCTCACCTTCAGGGTTTCTGGTTCAATGCATCTGAGGTAGGGCATGAGGAATTACATTTCTAACAAGTTTCCAGGCAATGCATCTGCCACTGCCCCAGGACCACACTTCAAGAATCACTGCTCTAGGCTTTGTCAGTTGGAGAAAGGGCACAGATGAAAAGGTAATTCTTTTGGAAAGCAGTGTGTTTCCTAACTTCGGAGACCACAAGTCTGACTTGAGGCTGATCTTGCCTATGCAGAAGGGTAGGAATAAAGACAGGGAAATACCAAATGCAAAAATGCTGGTTTCTAAAATGGAATAGGAGGTTAAAAAGGCAAAAAAGGAAGATGGTTCCACTAGAGGGTGTGGAGTTGGTGAACAAAGCTTTAGCACAGAGGAGCAGGTATATGCCAGGGCACAATAGCATCGCCACTGAGGTGAGGACAGAGGCAGTGAGCCACCACCCTCAGCCCAGAATGGTGGACTGGGGAGATTGACTTGGCTGGATATAACCAAGGTGTGTAGCGGTATCTACTGTGACAGAAGATTTAGGCCCACTAATATATAGCTGGGGGTAGGGTAAGAATTGGACCAGGAATAAGACAGGCAGACAAATCCAGAGTTGTGAGGTCAAGGCAAAGGGACTATACAAAGGGATTAGCAGGTGGCCGCCAATCAAAAGGTTCCTAGGAGCTGGAGAATCACAGCATGGGGCAAGAGAAGCAGTCACAGAACCATGATACAAGCTCAGCAACAGCGTTTAGAAATCAGTTGAGGGAAGGGGAAAGGATATTCTGTCAGAATGCCAAGCAGTAGGTTTAAGAACCAGAGAAAAGAAAAAAAGTAACTTGCCTGCTGGATCTCAGGAACATTTTGTTGCCTTCCAAAGTAGTAGAAACTGACCTCAAGCTTGGCTGTTCTGGGTTCTTCAGGTGTGTGGCCCTACATCTGCTGACCCAGTGCCTCTTCATAGTCACTTAGCAGGTTCATGAGAGAAGTGAAAAAAGGTAAATCCCGGCATCTAGATTATTTTAACTCAAAGCCAGTTCTTTTAGCCAATGATCAAGAGTCCTAAATTGCATTCTTTTCTACACCGATTCTAATTTGTGTAGCACGGATATTTGCAGGGACAAAACATATCAATTTTTAACATATTAAGGTCATAGGCCTCTGTATACAAAAATCTATCTATCTACATGTACATACCCACATATTCGTACATATATACATACATAAATATATACACATATGTAACTATACATATATGCCTATCTTTCTATTTATCTAGCATCTAACTATTATATGCATCCATCCCATTTTGACCATTTATTCAGTTAACAAATATTTGCCATATATCAATTATATTCTGATTATTTTGCTGCATACTATAATTCAATTTTGAATAAAACATTGTTCTCACTTTCCAAAAACCTAGAGTCAGCTGGAGGAAACTCAGGCACACAGGAAATTAAAATATATAGAGTTTATGGGGTGAGTGGAAAGTGCTATGGGAACAATGAAGCCTGTATCTAGCCTTTGTAGGGTTGGGGAGTCTGTCTGGTGTGGGATTTTGAACACACTTTCTCTGCTACACTCTGTTTCTGCCTGTCTCCATCTTCGTCATTGATTTCAGGAGGATCGTTCTGCACAGAGATTATATTTGTTAATTAGGCAAATTAGAGACAGAGCAGTGTGACAGGAAAACATGGGGGTGGGGAGTTGAAGGGACCAGGTTCAAATCCCAACTCTGCCATGTTCTGAGCGTTACACTGGGCACTCACTTCACCTCCCTGTGCTCCGCGTTCCTTGTCTGGGAATCATTGCTGGTCATACTACAGAGTGAGGAAAGTGAGAAAATGGAAGAAATACAAACGTGCAGAGAGTCAATTCTCAATAGGTGTCAATACTCATTGTTGTCATTGTTGCTACCATTATTGTGACTATTATATCCAAGGCCACAATAAATCCCTGGTCACTGAATTCAGTTCCTCCCTCTCCAGTGTCTTCTGTCTTGATATAAAAAGGTTGTCGCCAATTCCGCCATCGCCACAGGTCCAATAATGAAGCCCCCAGTGTCCCAGATAAAAATGAATTGATGCCATAATTTTCAGAAAATGAAACGGCCCCAAGAATGTCTGATTACTTCCAATTTATAATTGGATGCTTTTAATGTCATAGATGTGGATATAAAATAATATAATAGAACTTTAGGGGGAAAATCTCTTCAGAAAAGAGCCTATATGGTTTTTGTATTAACAACAGAATTGTTGCACCTGAGGTAGGCATAATGTATTTGAAAAGCTTTTATTTCTTTCAAAGAGCAGCATGACAGGAACAGGGACACTGAGAAGGAAAACAGCCTTGCCCACCTGATAGAAATCGAACATAAGAGGAACTGTGAGGGGGATTCGCTTCCTGACCCACAGGAGGGCAAAGAGCAAGAACACCTGAGGTTCTGGAGGCCAAACTTCTAGCAAATCAACTTCTAACAACATTTTGGATAATGGCTTTACTGAGAATCACAACGAAAGGAGCTTAGGACTTTGAAAATAACATCAGGACTCTCACAGTGCAAGTTTTGATCAGTGACGAATCCAGTGTTCCTGCTATCCAAGCGAGGACGATGGTGGCCGTCCTTTGAACTTCTGTGTTTTCCAGAACAGACATTGATGAACCAGCCATGGTCGGTGGGAGTCATCCATCCTTGAAATGCATTCATTCGGTGGGAGATCCAAAAGGAAACACTTCCACTGCAAAATGGTCACTTCTCTAGGTCAGTATTTTATCCAACTGCAGGACCATAGTTCAAAGCATAAGACTTCCTGTTTGGCAAACTTCCTTCAGAGTCAGTTTACAACATGCACAAGTAAGATACCAATCTAGGTCTTTTAAAGAAGTCATTCCTTGTGTATAGTTCACGTCTCTTAAAACTATCGGCTACTGACCTCACCTCCAAATTACTTGAAGTTGGCTCCTGCGGTTAAATCTCCCTTCTAAATTATGATTCAACACCAAGTAAAGATAGTCAAAAGAAAGTTCTATAAAGGTAATCCATGAAGATTATCTCTTAAAATGTCTAAGGCAATGTCAACATCACTGGCATAAATATATAATATACCGTAACATGGAGTTACACTGCAGGATTCTTTATCTCAAATTTATCTAAATTTGAGGAATGAAATTCATGGACACAAGGACGAGAGCAAAGTAACAGGATTTATTAGTGTAATCAAAAGAAAGCAGAGCTCCTAAAGGGGTGGGGCCCCAAGAGAGGGATGCCAACAGGTGCCTGTTGTCAGGGGTTTTTAAAGGCATATCTGAAGGCTCCGTGCAGGTGATTGGTTCGGGGAGGGATACCAGCATGGCCCAATTAAGCGCTTCAAACTCTGAGCTTAATAAGCCAACCAGAAATGCGTATTTTTGAACCCTTATTTACATATAAAGAGGATTGATCTCACCTGGTGGGTTTTTACATGTCTATTAGAAAGAGGAAGCATTTCAGGTAGGGGTTTACTTGTGGTTTGCTGCTGCTGCTAGGGACAAGGGCAAGGGTAACTAAGAAAGGGCTGCTCTATTGAAGCTGTGAGAAACAGAAGCAGGAGTTCTAACTAGGATGGAGTTGAAACTGTGAGGGAGTAGCCAGTCATAGGATGTTCTCCAGACTGATGTCTCCTTTCAGGTTGGCATGATGTCCCCCTCCCCTCCTATGGTCTTGCCTCAACATTACCTGCCACGGTGGTTGTTTTGAAGGGGAGAAACTCTCATTGTGGATCTGTAAGTTATGTTGTGCTGGGTTAAAAAGTATTAATTCATATTACCATACAGTCATATCTTTCATGGTGATTTGTCTTTGTCTATAACACAAGGCTACTTATTGTTTTCTATTCTGTATTTTGTGTGTATTTCTTCAACTTCTGGAAGTTACAGTCCTACAGTCTAACGTCCCATAAGCCTTAGGAATGTATTTGCTTCATGGGTATACTATTCCTTTTGATGCTAAAAAACAGCTTCCGTCCATCAGTTTGATTTATAATGGACTTTAGGTAAATTTTACTGCACAGGATAAATTAGTCAACTATAAAAAATTTATTGTTTTTATCTACCTCTCAATTTATTTATTTAAACTTGTCTCAGTATATCTCTCTATCTGAAAATAAAGAAGGAGAGAGGGGTAAAGGAAGGGAAGGAAGAAGAAAGAGGAGGAGGAGGAGGAGGGAGAGGAAACAGATGAATTAATTTAAGGTCTGTAAAGAACATTTCATCTTAGAACAAAAATTTGAGCTCTAAGCAATAATGCTGTCAGACTTACAGGTTGAAGCCCCAGAAATACCCCAAACAATCTTTACAGAAATATAATTCACACCCTTCTCCATTCTTCTCAGAGAAAATATCCTAGACACTTCAGATTTAATACATACTTAATAGAGGAACCAAAATTATAAATAAAAATGTATCACAAAGGATTTGAGTCTTAAAATTTATATGGCATTCTCTATTGGAATCAATTATCAGGCCAAAAAAACAAAAAACGTGCTGAGTGTATTATTCTCTTTTCTAGCTTTACAGTGTGTATGTGGACATCAGTCCCAGGCCGAACACAAACCTGCTCAATTACCAACAATGGTGCCACCAATGTCAAGAATTTTGTCTTTGAACACTTTAAAACTCTTTCAGATCTTTCCACATCTCTCCTTCTGGTCTCCTCCACACCAAGAGTGCTTCTGTCTATTGACCTAACCACCTTAACCACTCTGATACCACTGATGCCTCCTTATTCAATTTATATTCAATGGTTCTTCAACTCCCTTTTTTATTGCAACATAGTTCCAGGAAAAACCCCAAGATGGCTGTATGCATGTAACTCTTTAACCCCTATGTTCCTGTGTGCAAGCACCTGTATGTGGATGAGAAGAATACAAAGCTAGGAGAATCGATCTTATGTTAACTAACCGCCACTAATTTCAAGTTGGTCATTATCATGCTCATTTGTCTCACTACATTTCCTTAGTTAATTTACATTCCTACTCTCCAATATAACTATTTTATATCTCTCCACACTTTAATGTTCAAAACAGGCTCTCTGGCACTTTGCTCTCAGATAATTTCCTTGCTCATTTTAATTTTTTCATCTTTTTTTTTTTCATTTGAAGTAGAGGTTGGCTGCTTTCCCTCTGATTTATTACCAATAGGCAGGCAAAGAGCGGTCAAGGTCAAGATTGCAGATCAGTAGATACAGCTATCGATTTTTTCCCCTAGCTCTTTCCGGTGGTACTTGAAGTTTAGATCAAAACAACCTGCATGGACTGAGGGAGGCATCTAAAAGGTCAGAAGAACCCAGTGATAGAAAGGCTCACTCTCCTCCATACTTTTACTATGGAGAACAGCCACTTCCATACTGAAAAATCTACTTACTAACATATAAGGAATTATTTAATAACCTCTTTCTTAGGTTCTACCTTCAGATCATGTCCCAAATCTATCACCTCCACTGCACCGAACTTAGTCCCAGTCACCATCACCTGTGAACTGGACTGTTGAAGACATCTACATGTCCACCATTACTCCATGACATGGCAGCCAAAAGGATCCATTTAAAGCAGAAATAAGGAAATTGGGCCACCACTGCTCACAACTTTCCAGTGACTTCCCATTGCAGTTGCAATAGCAAACTAAGGCCCTACCCATTCCCTGCCCGGGCAGCCTCTCCAACTTCATTTATCACTATTCTTCCCTCTCCACTACCATTTTCATTCTGCTTCAGCCTTACTGGCCATCTTGATGCAGCTCAAACACACCAAGAATTTTCATGCCTCAGTTCTTTGTACTTGCTGATCCTTTAACTGTTAATTCTCATGCTTCGGATCCTCACATTTCATTTCTCAAGAAATAAGTTCACTACTCAGTAGAATTGTAGGTACCAGAGCCTGAGAGTGGGAGGGAATGGAATCATATTGATTAATGGGGACTAAGTCATAGGTAGACAGAAGCCAGAAATTCTGGGTGCGATTGCACAGGAGGGTGACTATAGAAAAAGATAACGTACTGTATATTTTACAAAAGCTAGAAGAAAAGATTTTGGATGTTTTTACTATAAGGAAATGATAGATCTTTGAGGAGATAATGTATTTACCTTGGTTGGAACATTATGCAGGGAATACGTGTTGTGAAATATCACATGGTATCCCATAAATGTGAAAAATTCTCATCTATCATTTAAAAAGAAGAAATCTCTATTCAAAGAGCAGCTCACCACAAAAAAGTCTTACTAAAAATTCATCCAGAAGAGTTTCTGCACAGAAATGTGAACTCTATTTCCTTTTTCTGCCTTACTACTTTCCTTATCATTTATCACTCCCCGATATTCTATATTTAATAATTTATTTATGTTTTCCTCTTCCATAAAAAATGTAGCATCATAGAAAAGAAGCATTTGATTAACCACTGAAATTCTCTGCACTTAAAAACAGAGCCCATCATACCTTAGGCACTTAGTGAAATGTTTGTGAAAAAAATGAACCAATGATTGATATTCTGCTTATTCTGGCTTACTCTAATCAAAATGTATTGGTAGTAATTACCTCCCATCATTCTTCCCACCCATTTATAGGTTAGTGGTGCAGAGATGATTGTGCGCATTCTTTGGGTAATGGGAAATATGTCTCAAGGTATAATCAACTGCCCGGGATCACACAGCTCAAAGTGGCCAGTCTGGATGTCTGTTTTCTCATTCGTAGTTAGGCTCCCACTTTTGCCACTCGGTACTGCCAGGAGCCAGGAATAAACACAGACTTCATTTTAGCAGCTCCAGGTCAGTTTTGGGAAAAATATTCTAGAATGCTGCTTTGCAAGAAAAACACTATTTCTTCCCACTTTTAAAAATTGCTTTCAATATTTAAGGTTTTCTAAATAAAATATATAATTTCAATGTCCATTAGAAAAAAAGTGAAAGTACTGTTACACTTTTTTAACCATTATATAAATGTGAAAATTTCAAAGAGCATTCTTAGCATAATAGGGTACTCCTTCATCTAAAACACAGGCTCTACCTTGACCCCCCTCTCCCTTCTACCTTGGAGATTAAATTTATGAATGTCTTTGTCCCTTGTTTTATTTGTACTGTCTTTTGCCATGTACCTAATTCATAAACATTTCTAATTATTGCAAAGTGCCTTCTGCAATTTGATGCCTCTTAGTCCCATTTTACTGGCAGTTTCCACAGCCAATTTTCTATCAGTGTTGTCTTTATAACTGTAGGATGTGAGAACAAAGAGCTATTTTCCACCTTGCTGAATAAAGAAATGGAAATATAATTCACACAATGTTATCCTAGCAATTGACAATAATACGGAGATACCAGCCACATTTGTCTGCCTGACATGGTGTCCTGAAGATTTCCTCTGCACCATGGCAGTAGGTGGTAGGCAATGTGTCTTTCATTGCTTCCAATAAAATTCAGAAACAGAAAAGCCAGGATCTCATCACTCATGGCCATGTCACAGGTGGTGACATTTGAGCACTGAAATAGTTAAGAACCATACAATTCTGGGAGCTTTCCCCTCTCAGGTCTTGTGGCCGTGCCCTTATTCATGAATAAACTGTTCTTCCCTTGGTCACAACTTTACTTACAGCTCCCCATGGGAAGTAACAGAAACCACATTTTACACATTTCTATATAGTTCCTGTGGCATCATGAACATTGACATCCTTTTTCTTTTCTACCATTAATATTCATTACCTAACTAGTTCATGGATCACAGTTGATTCTAAAAATAAATGCTGAGTACATTCACAATTCTGCATATTGCAGTACAGAATATTCCTGGTCACGAAAGTGGATTTTTCCAGTTGATCTATTATGAGAGTGAAACTGAATTAATATTTGTTGGCTTACTTACAGAAACCTTCCTTTCCCCCACCCCCACTTTATGAATACTGTTCTTATTCTCAAGAAATAGAAACTAGTCCAAGATAAAACCTGCTGGTCTGGAGACGTGCTGGTCTCTCCCTGTTCTCTCACTGAGAGATAGAAGACAACTTACCACCCTCCGGACTGTTGGTTCCCTGTTCTCTCCTTGAGAAGATAAAGGGACCTGCTGTTTTCCCTGCTCTCCCTTCTGAGAGATAGGAAAACTGCCTGTCTCTGTCCCCAAGAAACAAACTTTCCTTTCACAAAATCAGGGGATGTCAGCCCAAACTAAAGCCACTTCTAACGGGTGGCCATGATTCTAGCCTATAAAAGATAACATTCAAGGGAGAGCTGCTGCTGCTCTCTTTCTCTGAGCAGAGCAGTCCCTCAGGCTTCTGACAATAAACCCACTTCTTATCCCAGGTATGTGTGTGATTAGTCCTGTGCTACTTTTCTTTCAATATTGTATTTTATATTTTATTGCAAAGGGGGGGCATTTAATATTTAAGATATGCAAACTATAGAGGTTAAGATAAGGTTGTTGTTGTTGTTGTTGTGTGTGTGTGTTTTTCCTACCACACACACATGTGGATGTCTAGAGAGGAAGTAAAAAGCAATCTCTAGACTCATACTAGTCTGAATGGAATCTAGTTTCTGCCTCTATCCCATACTGAAAGAGGTAAACACAATGGGAACAGATTACTTTTTATTTTCGGGGAAGAAGGCTATGAAACTATTGGTGAAATTTGGGTCTGTGTCCAAAATAATGGGTATTTTTGTTTCCTCCTCTAGATCAACTGATTCCTTGAGCCTGGTTATTCTCTGGAAAGAGTCTTCTTTCTTAGCTTCTTCAGACCTGAAATTTACATTACACAGGAAGATTGCAATTCTAGAAGAGATATAAGTCAGAAATCAACTATTGAGTTTCAGGAGCAGCTGAGCAACAGGCAGTCATGGATCTCCAAGTTAATTTGGTCACCTCTTTCTTTTCACAGACAAGGAGACCAAAGTCTGGAAGGATGCAGTGACTTCTGCTGTCATTGATGGTGTATGACCCCTCTTCTCTACCAGGCTTCAGTGCAAAATCATGGTAATATTTATTGCCCTGTTCACCATACAGTAACCAAGACTGACATAGTAGGTAAGTTCACACTGCTGAGGAACAATGTTATTCAGGCAGAAATTTATATTATTTAAAAAGTGGTAAAAAACACAGGCAGAAATAATTTATATCTTCTTCAACTGACTGAAGTGGCTTAAAACAAAATATTTGTAATTGCCTGAGCTTTATAATTTTTATCCATAGATAAAATATAGAAGAAAAGTGGAAGTATATGGAGAAATGTATATGGAGTATATAGAAAAATGGAGAATGTCTTTGGTAATGTTCTCCTGCTTCTATATAATTTATTGCCATAGATAAATACAGGTGAGAAGATGATGATGGAAACAGCTTATTCTTCATCTGTGGCTCATTTTGATTATTCTGGTTTTTGATGTTTGATATGGGTCATAGAGACTTCTAGCTGTGGCATTTTATAGGCTATTAAAGGATCCAAGACCTGGAAACATAGGATCAGAATCTTTTTGAGTTAATTTTCTTCCACCAACTCACACTTCCCAGCCTTCATAAAATAAGAGGATGGTGGTGCAAACTGACATGTACAAAATTTTTATGAACATTTAAACTACTTCAGGCTTGAATGGCTCTTTGCTCAGTTCTCATGGAATTATGGAATCCCTATATCTCCAAATCTAGAACATATTTGTCTTATTTTACCTAATCCAACATTAGCCAGTTATATTGCCTATAATGGCTACAAAAGGGACTGGATCTACTTACCAAAAGAATTGGGACTGCAAATTGGTGCAAGCACTAAAGGAAGCAGTATGAAGATTCCTCAGAAAACTTGGAATGGAACCTCCATTTGACGCAGCTATCCCACTCTTCAGTTTATACCCAAAGGACTTAAAATCAGCATACTATAGTGACACAGCCATACTATAGTGACACAGCCACGTCAATGTTTATAGCAGCTCAATTCACAATATCTAAGCTATGGAACCAACCTAAGTGTTCTTCAAAAGATGAATGGATAAAGAAAATGTGGTATGTATATTCAATGGAATTTTTCTCAGCATTAAGGAAGAATGAAATTATGGCATTTGCCAATAAATGGGTGGAGTTGGAGAATATCATGCTAAGTGAAATAAGCCAATCCCAAAACACCAAAGACTGAATGTTTTCTCTAATATGTAGATGCTAATTCACAATAATGAGGGGGTACAAGGGAATAATAGAGTTACCTTAGATTAGGTAGAGAGGAGTGAAAGAGGGGAGGGATGGGATATGGAGATAGGAAGGACAGTAGAGTGAAACCGAAATTTTATATATATATCTCATACCTGATGTGATTCTACAACATGTACAATTAGAAAATGAGAAATTATACCCAATCTATGTATGATATATCAAAGTACATAAATAAATTCTACTGTCATGTATAACTAATTAAAACAAATAAAATATTTTTTAAAAAAGGAATCTGTGATACTGGTGTCTGCTTCTAACCCAGTTCAGAGTCTAATAGCCCATTTAATTCAGAATCTAATAGCCCATAATCATGCAAATGGCACCCATAATACAGACTTTTCTTTGCTTAAAATTCCAAATAATTCAGGAAAAAATTATTTTTTCATATTATACCATTGAAATATCATGTTTACACCTATGTGTCCATAGTTGCTTTGAAAACTGAAAAATTATTTCCACAATTCAGAAATGTCATCAAAAGCTATTGTATTTAAGGAAGGTTCTCAACTAAAGTTTTACCTCTTATATGCATGTATCAGAACCACTCCTGATCATTGTTAATATTTCTCTTGAACGAACCACAGAACTCAAGGTGACATTATCTTTTATCATTTTTCTGTAGTTTCATGTATTTCTTTTTTGATAGTTACTGTAGTCTGTTTCTACCCTCCCCCTGAGTATTAATATTTTGGGATCCTAATCTCCTAGGTCATGGAAAATTTGGGGAATGACTGAGTCATGATGGTGGAACACTCGGATGGAATTAATACCTTATGGAAGAGGCCTAAGAGAGACCACATCCTTCCCATCCTGCATCCTGTGGGGACACAGCAAGATAGCACTGTCCATAGAAAGTGGGCCCTCACCAGACACCAAATTTGCCTTGATCTTGAATTCCCTATCTCTAGAACTGTGAGAAGCAAATCACTATTGTTTGTAAGCTTTCCTGTTTGTGGTATTTTAGAATAGCATCTTAAATAGACTAAGACAGAAGTTATAAGCATTTCTTTTGTATATCATAGAGAATGGGATCACTTATCATAAATACTATCTTAATTATAGTTTATTGAAATTAGTTTTTAAATGCAATTACTTATATTGAATAGATATGTTGAAGATAAATTTTTACAAATTCCTTTGGCTTATTGATAGTATTTTTTATTTTAAGAATACTTACTAAAAAGTGGTCAGATATATTTAAATGACAATTTATAAAGTTAAAATTATTCATACACACTTTATGCTGTTTGAGGAAAGAAAGGGATATAGTAGAATGAAAATAATCTTAGAATTCTGAGACATGTTCTCCAGTCCTATCCCAATTTTCATTAACTTTGAAAAATTAAGCAAATTACATTTGTTTCAGAATTTCTTCGACTGTAAATAATAAAACCACTATAGACTTTAAAATTTCATGCAAATATATAATAATGAATTGCAATTTGTTAGTTATGTCAGAAGCTCTCTTATACATATATTATATATAAAACATACACTCACAAAATTAATTTCTCTGTCTCTTGATTTTGCCCATCACTAATTTCTAGGAACTAAAAAAGTCACACAAATAAATCTAAAGATATTTGTTCAAAAGTGATAATTATCTTGAATATTTTTAAAAATAGTTCATCAAAATACATTTACAATGTTATTATGTTTTATTCTCAATGATCTATTTTATTGAAAAGCTGGGAAAATATAAAATAATTTAAACTTATATAGAAAGAAAAATTATAATAAAATGATAAAATAATTAAGAAGAAATAAAATATTTGGTTAGAATAAAGAAAAAAATTTTGCCAAAGACATTTTCTCCCTTAATCTCAGTCCAAACACTAGACCCAGACAACTTTACAGGGAAATTGTGCTCATCTTTAAAGACTGAACCACTCAAATATTCTCTAAATTATTCTAGAGCATTGTGGTGCTTTAGAAAGATGGGGAACTTTCAATTTTCTTTCTCTGAAACCAAAATTGCACCAATAACATTACACTGTTAAGCTAAAACCAAATTTTACTTACAAATATTGAAATAGAAAAGTATTTAGGTATTCAGCAACATATGAGAGAAGACTGTACTACCATAAATGCAATTATATCAGGAATTCAAGAATGGTTCAATTTTAATTACTTAGATTTTAGTAATTATATTAGTAAAATTAACTATTAATAGAGAGCAAAAAGTCATGTAATTCTTTTACTTATTGTGAAGGATATTCTATAATGGTATTTGATAAAGTTTAACAGAACTATTGCATAAAAATTCTTAATCAAATTTAGTAGAAATTGAAGAATAGTTCTTTCTCTTTCTAAGCAAAAAGTAGAGTCTTGCCTAATAATAGACTATTAGGTTTGGAAATACAAATTGATGTAATTAGATATAAGAAAGAAAATTATAAAAATATGGTAATATGCAGATGGAATGATTATATATTTGGAAGATCTATTAAATTAAATAACAAATATTAAGGGAAAAAATTTAATTACATATTAGATTATAAAATCAATAGCAAAAATGTATATTTTCTCTGAGACTTAAAATTAGAAAATAGAAGAAAAATATCTTATTACAATGGTCTTAATATTTATGAAATATCTAGGAATAAAATTGACAAAATGCACAAGACCTATATGAAAGAAAAATTGTCTACTGAGAGATACCAATGATCTGTTAGTTTTACAAGATTAAATTTTTGTATCCCAGAAGAAGAGGTTAGGAAAATTTAGTCCTATTAGAATATTGTCTCTAAATTAAAGTATAAATGTAACTTAATAGACATTTTAAAATGCCAATATTAATTTGCTTAGAAAAAATGATATTAGTATATGTTCATATGTAAAAATTAGATGGAAGAGCAGCCAAGAAATTCCTGAAAAAGAGCAAGAAGTCATCTCATTATGCATTTTAAGCTATATTAATCACATTTTGGATACAGCTGTCTATCCATCTATATCCTCAGTTATACCATATAAAATAACTGATTTTTAATTCTTCCTGACCAATGAAAGTGGTAATTGCATATAACTCAATATAATATGCAGGCACTATTTCAAATAAATGAAAAAAAACATGTTAATTCACACACACACACACACACACAAAGAGACATGCATGGAAACCAACATAACCTCATTTATAATTAATGTAAGGCATATATAAATATAAATAGCATTTTTTACAGGTCTTATATGGACAAAGGAGGCTAATCTTAGATGCACATCATTTAGAGAGCTTTTTCACTGCTGTAACAGAAAGATCTGACAAGAACAATTTTAAGGAGGAAAATGTTCATTTTGGGGCTCACAATTTCAGAGGTATCAGTCCATAGATGGTCTACTCTATTGCTCTGGGCATGAGGTGTGATAGAACATCATGGCAGAATAGTGTGGTGGAGAAAAGTAGCTCAGGATATGAAATCAGAAAGGAGAGAGAGAGAGAGAGAGAGAGAGAGAGAGAGAGAGAACACGTGCACATGCACATGTGCGCTCCACTCAACAAGGACAAAATATTATATACCCCAAAGACTTGCCCCAATAACCCAGCTCCTCCATCCATACCCCACCTGCCTATAGTTATCATACAGTTAATCCCTATCAGGGGATTAATACACTGATTAGATTAAAACTCTCATAACCCAATCATTTCACTTCTAAGCTTTCTTGCATTGTCTCACATGTGAAGTTTCAGGGGACACCTCATATCTAAACCATAACATACATGTTTTGACAACTGTAGGGGGTAATAACATACATTATTTGTGATAGTTTACACTGGTATCAAGAGTTGAGAAAGCAATTCACTAATATATGTCAAAACATACACAAATTTCTCTCTAACATTTTTCATTTGCAAAATGTATTTTACAGATACATTTGAACATGTAAGAAAAAGTCTATATAAGAACATTAACTGTTGCATTGTTTATAATAACAAAAAGGTAGAAAACTATGTATATATTAATGAATAGGAGATAGGATAAGTAAATTTTGAAATGTACATATTATGGAATGAGACATGATCATTAAGAAGAATGGAATAGATATATACACACACATACATATATATATACCTTCACATAAACATTTATATATACATATAACACATAAAATATATACATATGCACATCTTTACATAAATGTTTACTCTATATAATACATAAATATATACATATATATCTGCCTTTACATAAATATTCCTGAGAAAGAGGTAAAAGGAAAGAGAAAGAAACAAAACAGCATGAGTAGCAGGTCCTCATTTGTGCTAAAAATGAAAAAAGGATAAATATGTGAAAACATGTAGATATATAAAAATCATTATAAATGTGCAGTCTATCTCTGGAAGGCTGCATTGAAAACAAGGCACATGGTTCTTCCTGGGAGAGAAGATGAGGAAATTGAGGATTTAGGATGGGAAAGAGACAGACTCTTCCCTTGATGCCCCTGTATTTTCTGATTTTTTTATGATATTATTTAATAATACCAGTACTTCAAAGATGAGTAAAAATAAAGAAAATGTTTGCATGGGATATTTTGGAGGGAATTTTTGTTTTATTTTGGCTATTATAAAAGTCAAATATTTTGTATAGAGATCTGTTTGTATTCCCACTGCAGAATAAAATGAATTGACAAATAATTCCAGAATGTTAATTACTGCTTCTCTAGGGGTAACTGTGGAGTAGTGGGGTCACAACATCCCTGGTGAGTAATGGAAAAAAGATGTGATTTTTTTTTTCTTGATGAAAACCTGATGGATACAACACGCCTACTTTCTTGTGCCCCCCACAAACATTTATATGAATGAGGATATACTGTCTCAGCCTCATTCCAAACCCTACATACAAAGCTTATGTTTCTCTATGGAAAAAGCATATGGGTAAGAAATCTGAGTGATGAGAAAGCCATTTTCATATTTCCTTCTCACTCTCAATAGTAGCACCAGCAGGGTTGGAAAATAATGTTCGAGTCTGAAGGCTTGTACGGTAACTACAGAGACCTCCTTTGATACTTCTGAAGTCATTTTAAATGGGGCCATCCATTTTGTCTGAGTTGCACAACTCATCCAGAACCTACTACAGTCATCTATTGTTGCCCGCTGATCACCTGTTCCTCCCATGATCTTTGTGTTTGATCTTGGAGACATTAAGCAGCATGGAGAGCAAAAGCATCCTTGGGTACCCTGCCACCTGCCCTCGTCAATTGACTTGGTGGAGAGAACCTTTTTATTTGCCATTTACCCACTGCCAGGGAGGGTGTGCTGGGGTGAGTGGTGTACGTCTGAAGAATTCAGCAGGGGTTCAGCCTACAAAAAGATTACCGAGTTAAAACAGAAAACGGTAGTGCTTTTAAGCAAGGAAGTGATGTCAACCACCAGGTGATTCCCTTAAAAAATAGAGTTCCACTAAATGGTTTGAACAATTGCTTCATGGGATGTCTTCGCTCTTTCCTTGAAGGGTCAACTTGGTCTGGGAGTTCTTCTCAATGGACTCAGCATGTAGCGCCAACAACTCCCTCGCTAATAAAGAGATTTTTCTCTTTCTTTCATTCTTTTTTTTTCTCTCCCCATTTGGACTGCAGCAGTGAAGTAACTACCTTATGAAAGGCAGTCTAAGCCTGGGCACTAGTTTCTGCCCGCAGGGCTGAGGTCAACAGTGAAGGAGGATCATGATGCCTGGAATAGCAGATGGTTGGGGTTGGGCACATGCCTGGCAATGAAAAGCTTGACCATGCTCAGGGGAAAAGGGAAGTGGACTACAGGGGACAGCAACAGCCACCGGAGAGGACTGGGAAATGTGAGCATGGCTAGCTGTGTTACACAGAGCCCAGCACCCCATAGCAAGTGCCAAGTCAGGTATAAACTCATAGACTCATGGGTGCGTGTTGTACTCTAACATTTTTAGGTCCTACTTTATTCAGTAGATTCAAATGAAAACGAGGGAATTTGTGTGGAAAGGGGCCTCCTGTCTTGTAGCTCCAAATCAAATGGAATAAACATAAATTTACTTGAAAAAAATGTTCCATTTGGAAAACAGATTTGAATTTATTCCAATCAAATCAAATCATTCTTCTAATAATAATATATTTATTTATTATTCCTAAATAGATATTATTGGTTGCATTTTATATTATGCAACAATTACGGTTTAGATCTGGAATGTTTCCCAAAGGCTCATGTGTTAAAGGCTTGGTTCCCGGTGCAGCTCTGTTTATGGGTGGAAATGATTGGCTCAGGAGGACTCTGACATCCACAGTGGATCAATCCATCGATGGACTCATAACCTGATGTTGTTATTGGGAGGTGGGGAAAAAATCTAGGTGGTGGGCCTCGTTGGAAAGATTAGGTCCGTGAGACATGATCTGGAAGGGTCTACCTTATCCCTGGTCCCTTCCTCTCCCCTGCCCCATCTGCTTCTCAATTGCCACGAGCTGAGCAGCTTCCCTCCACTAAATGTTCTGCCTCGCCTCAGGTCCAGAGTACTGGAGCCACCCAACCATGTACGGCAATCTTTGAAACCATGAGCCAAAATAAATCTGTCCCCCTTTAGGTTGTTTATGTCAGTGATGAAAAGCTGGCTAACATAAGCAACATAAACACTAGACAGTTTTTTAATTACTGGAAAGGACTGTGTGCCTGTTATACCAACTGAATAACCTAACCAAGAAGTTCAGATGACCCTGAACTTCAGATGACCCTGAACTTCAGATGACCCTGAAAAAATTCAGTTTTTCAGTATATACAAGTGACACTGAGATTGTGGTCCAAGTTTTGTCTCAAACTCTAGATTAGGTTCTAATTAAAACCTCAGTTCTCATAATGTATATGGCGGGGGAGAGAGAGAGAGAGAGAGAGAGAGAGAGAGAGAAACTGAACTCCATAAGTCTGGAGAAGGGACCAATGAAGTTTGATGTAAGAATTTTAAGAACAGAGTTAATGAAGGCGATTCTCTGTCACTCTTGGCTTAGATATATCACAAATATGTTAAGTGTGGAACTTTATCTGCCTTCTTAAGTGACTGACATCCTACTTGATATCTCTTCGGTGCTTCATTAAGAAGCATCCAATCTTAGCACCTCAATTTGGGGGAAATTAAATAATATTTCTTGCATTCTAAATTCAAATATCCTAACCAGAAAATCCTTTATGAATTTTGTAGTAAGAAATTCAGCAATGATTTTCAGTTATTACAACTTCCATGCTAGAGTGTCTTATATGAAGAAATGATTAGCTTGTTTTACATAGACAGATAAAGATATAAATGTGTATGTGTGTATGTGTCTGTATAAAAGTATGTGTATTGTGTGTGTTTATACAACATATATAAAATAGATTTGGATATAAAGTCTCTATCTGTAAATATATTTTAGAAGTGATCACTGAAAAGAGAAGCCCTTGGTTCAAAACACTGACAAAATTTCTGTTCCCAGAGTTCTTCCCTCCCATAGATGGTCTGTAATTTTGTTTTACCTGCCATTTCTCTTCCTCTTCCTACTCTGGTTCAAGCATAGACAGAAATTATTTTCTTGGTCTGTCAAGCAGAGCTGTGGTTTCATGGGACTTATGATAATAACTATCAAGAAATAAGCCCAGTGAAAAATTCAAAAGCATCTCTTTCCAGTGGGCACTCTTTCTATCCCTTGGTGCACCAATCTGCTGGTTCTTTCCTTGTGAGGTTCTTTTCTGGACATTGCCTCTCCTGGTTGTTTATAAATAGTTGTCTCTTAACTGCTACCACAAGGGAGCAGCAATTTAGTGACTTGTTTCTGCTTGTAGCTATCTAACAAACATCTTCAGCTCAGACCTGGCCCCTAAATTCCAGAAGACTTCATATCTTCATTAGGAGGCCTGTTGATCTTAAAAATTCATTTCTTTCTTCCCACACTGCAATCTTCCCATCAGTATTAGACCACTAAGGCAATGTTTTAGGACAGAAATGCAGGCTGAATTTCTCCCATTTCTTCACTGCTTACCTCCCATCCCTCACCTCCAGCAAGGAATGGAAGCCAGCTCACATTTGCATGCTCTCTGCCAAGTCCTGGGGAGTCGGTTTCAGAAGCTGATTGTGAACTTTCCTCTTAGCAGGTTCTCCACTTCGATCTCTTTCGAATGGATTTCTGAATTCATCTCTTAACTGCTATTCACGTTCTCATTCTTATCCCTCTACAACTCACACTCCAACTGAGAAGAATAAGCTTCTTAAATGAAAAAGTAGGTCATGACATTTTTTCCCCCATTTGGACTTCTTATTTTGAAATAACATTAGATTTACAGAAGAGTGCAAAGATAGTACAGAGAGCTCCCATAAACCCTTCCCTGGGTTTCATCTAAGGTTAGCATCTTACATAACTGTGGCACAATTAAAAACACTAAGAAATTAACACTGGTGCAGTACTATTGACTGAACTAAGGACATTTTTTGAATTTCTCTAGGTTTTTCGACTAATGTCATTTTTCCGTTTCAGAATTCCACCTTGATAGCAGTTTTTTTTTTTCTGCTTAAAAGCTTACAAAGATTTCCCACTGCTCTTAGAATAAAACCACGATTTCTAATCATGTTCTATAAAACACCGCACGCTCCCCACTCAGTCTATCTTTGCAACCCCATTCTTCTAAATTCTGCCCTTTGCTATACTTAACACTACTGGTCATCTTTCAGTTTCTTGAACACCCCTGGTTCTTTCTCAGCTCAAGACCTCTGTGTGTCTATTCCCTCTGCATGGAGTCTCTTGTTTTGTGTCTTTGAACAGCCAGCTCCTTCTTTCCTTTTTTGGTCGGCTGAAATGTCGCAGTCACCAAGAGCTCTTTAGCCTAGGTCTCCTATGCCATCTGCCTCCCTACTTCTCACCCAGCAATTATTTTACACTTGGCAATTCTTTTCCTCATTTATCATCTTACTTTATTTTTATATGGCCCACTAAAATATAAAGCTACAGGAGGGAAGAGATCATATAGGTGTTATTTTTCTGTTGCTGCCATAAAAAGTTGACATAATGTTGCAAATTTATCTCACAGTTCTGAGTGTCAAAAATCCAGCAAGTTCAGCTGGTTTCTCTGATGTGTGTGTGTGTGTGTGTGTGTGTGTGTGTTACTGAGGATTTTACCAGGGCCTTGCACATGCTTGGCCTGCTCTACCCACCAGATGCTCTGAGTCTCACAAGCTGAAATCAAGGTTACTAACAGGACAGTGTTCCTGTCTGGAGGTCCTGGGAAAGAATTTGCCTCCAGGCTCATTCAGGTTATTGGTAGAATCCGTTTCCTGTTTCCTGTGTTTGTAGGACTGGGTTCCCTTTTACTTGTTGGTTGCTGGCCAGGGTTGTTTTTAACTTCTGAAGGCTCCCTGCATTCCCTGGCTTGTGGCCACCTCCATCCTCAAAGCCAGCAACAGTAGGCTGAGTCCCAATTTTCCTTCAAATCTTGTCCACTGATGCTTCTACCTTTTTTTCTCTGGCTTCATTCAGGGAAGCATCTCTATTGTTAAGGGTTCATGTGATTAGATGGGACCCACCTGGTCCATGGACGGCACTGTGTCCCCCTCCCCCCAAATTTGTATGTTGAAGGCCCAATCTAAGTGTATTTAGAAGATAGGGATTTTAAGGAGGTTATTAAAATTAAGTGAGGTCATAAGAATAGGTTCCTTATATAGGGTATTGATTTAACATTAGAGCAGCCATCTTAAATGTTAACCACCATCTTATGAGATAAGTTTTGCTTCCTGTATTTCTTCTTACCGAACTGCCCCCATCCCCATTAGTGACCTACCCCATGGTACCATAACCTAAACTAATCCCAGAAGGACACAACCCCTTTGCTCTGGAAAGCCCCATGGTGCCATCCGCCTAAACCAATCCCATGCTATTCCCACCCCCTAGCTCTGACGCAAGCACCCCGAGCCTATCCCATAGTGCCATAGCTACAAATCCAAACCTCTACCCCACAAAAGCTGAACACCCGGAACATCTTGAGGCCTCTCTCTCCTATAGAGAGATGGCCTTGATTTGTCAGCTTTAATAAATAAACTTTCCTGTGGATCTCTGCCTGGTCTCAGTCCTTCATTTCTTGCTCACCTGTCTCTTGTTTTCTCACTCTCCTTTTACCTTAGCTGATGGAACTGGTATATTTGTAAGAAGAGCTACCAGATTTGTAAAGCTCTATTTGCCATGCAATATAACATAGTCAAAATGGATTAGAGCACAGATATTTTTGGAGGCATTGTTTAGTCTAGCACATCATTTTGACTGCTGTATCACTCAGGCATAGCTCAGGTAGGCATTAAACAATTAAGTAACACATGATTTTATGCAACTTACTTGAAAGTTGCTCAAAGAAGGCAGCTGGTCTAATCCCAGACACAACAAAATACACAACTCCCTTCCTGTACTGATGTCTGATGTTGCATCATCCTCTGGTGTGTTCCTGAGTCCCAGCCAGTGGACTCTTCACTTCCATTTAGCAGAAAAACGAGACCTATTATAAAATGTTTTCAGTTCCTTGAGTGTGCAATTGTTAAAGCGTGAGTTTCATTCAATGCATTTTTACAGCCTTCACTATTTCTGATTGTGAGTGCCACTAGAAACAATAATGCGTGCATTGCTGAAATTCTAGACGCTCTTTTTTTAATTTTCCCTAATGTAGAGTCTGCCTGCTACCTAGCTTCTCATTCTCTGTGTCACTAAGTTCACCAACTAAACTCTTTGAGCACTACACAGAAAAAAAATAATCTCCTGCTTAGCTTCTGTTTGGGAAAAACTTACCAGGCATTCTTTACTCTTAGATAACTCATTTTGTCCTGGTCTGCTCATCTTCATTGCAACAGTGGAGGTCAAGTGTGCGGACTGAACATGTGAGATGGGCCTGTGCCAGTCCTCTTGCCTCAAGTGTGCTTAACAAGACCTGTGGACACTAATCTCTCCTTGAACTGTGGCCTTCAACCTGTCCTGTGTTTAACTGTGCACATATCCCTCAAGGGCAGCTTGGTGAATCAGAAAAAAACAAATATTTTAGAATCAACAAGTTTAAATTCAAATTTTGACTCTAAAGATTAATAGCTGCCTGTTCCTTCAAGTGCTTGAGCCTTAACTTCTTTTGGATAATGGCACTTCACTCATGAGTCTCTCCCAGTGGCGTCAGATGCTGAGGCAGGAGGATTGTGAGTTCAAAGCCAGCCTCAGCAATTTATCCAGGCTCTAAGCAACCAGTGAGACCCTGTCTCTAATAAAATATAAAAAAGGGCTGGGGATGGGTCTCAGTGGTTAAGTGCCACTGGGTTCAATCCCTGGTACAAAAAAAACCAAAAACCAAAAAATAAAAACTGCTGGGTTCAGAGGTCCAGAAAGGACTTTGGACAGATCCCCGTGTAACAATTTTTAATCAGTTGACCTCTTTCTACGAGGAGGAAGGACTCAAAAAATTTTGATTGGTGTTCTCCTCCATTTTGGAATCCCTGTAGGATAGACAGATCTTAGGGAAGAGAGTGAAGTAGGGTATGGAGAGTGCTGGACAGACGGACATTCTTTATATTTTTTTCTATGCCTGTTCACATGCTTACAGTTTTCCTTTTGGTCGTGATCTGCTTTTCCAGCCCGTCCAGTCTCATGTTGCTAACTGTAGTGAGGCAACGGAAATCCCCGTGGCACTCTTGGCTTCCCACTAAAAAGAAATCTACACGTTGAGATGCTATTGTTATCAGTGCACCTCACAAAGGTGCGGCAGCATACCTGGTTGCAGGTGCCCAGAGAAGCTCCTCAGACACTGATAAAGGCAGTCTGGGGCCTGGGGAGCCCTGCTGAGTCTCAGTGGCCACCAGTGGAGAAAGCTACATGGGGCTGAGAGGGAACTAGTAAGTTAAAGATGTCTGTTTTTCTCCAAACAGGCTTCTAGTAATGTAAGGAGGCATTATGTGTTTTTGAATAATAAAGCCTGCTGAGGTTGAAGGTGATGCCAAGCCAAGGGAGGGAGATGAATCTCTGCTTTCACAGAAAAGGAGCAAAAACCCTGGCAGCTACAATGCACTAGCATGCACTCTTTTATTTTTATTTATTTATTTTAAATTCACCTGTGTCTGTGCTGAAGATCAACACCACAGAAATCAAAGCTCTTTGCTGACAGATAAGTATGTTTAGAGGAAGAATAGCTTGCTGCAAAATTTGACTGGGGAAAAAATAGAGAATATCTTTGAGCACAAAGAGAAAGAAGATACGTAGATTCAGTTATTTTTCTTAGACAAAATCAGCTATAAGAACTAAAAATTATACATATGTAAGGATGTACAGAGAATAGAATTTGGATGCTATGCAGTTTGGAAGGCCATGCAATTTGATTAATGAGAGAAAGCAATACATATTAAACCTTTCAAGGCTCAGGCACCGAAAAGCCACTTCCAGGACACTCTCCTTCTCTATCTTGGTGGAGAGGATGAGGTCCTCCTAGAAGGCAGGATTATTGAAAAACTACTTGCAAGCAAGCAAGCAATGGTTTTGGTGAATGAAACCCCTAAATTAAAGCTTGTCTGTGCTGGAGCAGAGCTTATTTTATCCTGATGAATACAGGATGCCTGTTTAACTTTAAGCATAATCACTGAAGGAATGTAAATATATGAAATAACTTTGGGAAGATGTAGGTGAAATTTTTTGAATAAAAATTGAAAGAATGGAGAAACTGCAAAAACGTCAGAGTAAAATTGTAAGCTTGACAATATGGGAAATTCAAATATGTATGCACATAGAAATGGCAACAGGTAGAAGTAAATAAATTATCCCTTTTAGGAGATGAAGGTTATGCAAAATGGAGCTCTAAAGGTATGTCTTATGATTACATGACACATATCCAAAATATAAAGAGATAGAAAATGGTAATTATAGAGAAAAGGAATCTGGTATCACTATATTAATATCAGAAAAAAATTAAGTTTAAGGCAGCAAAATTTATTGGAGATACAAATTCTTTACATAATGATGAGATTTCATTCTACCAAGGAGATACCTAGTTATAAACACATAGACACCTAATAACAGAGCAAAAAAGAGAAAATTTTAAAAGTATGATAAAAATGAATGACAAATGATGATTTTTTAAACATACCTCTCCCAGTAAAGTTTACATCAGAGGAAAAAAGCAATACCATGGACATAAAAGGACTGAACTACACAATGAACCTGATATCATAGATACAGGTACAAAACCTTTTGTGTAGATAAATTGGAGCACTTATGGAACATTGCCACAATTTTATTTTGCATGAGATATTGATGAAAGATTGGTTGAGATTCTAATAGAAAAATATCAACTAATAGCAAAATATCAGTTTTGTACAGATCATATTCGCTAAACAAAATGAAGTTAAATTAAAAATTAAAAAAAACTAAACAATGCCTCAAAAATAGATCAAAAATTTTAAAAACAAATATAAATCCATGGATCAAGAAGGAATTCACAATAGAAAATGGAAAGTGAAACAGAGTGACACTGTAAATAAGGCATTGCAAATTGACATGTACAAATGCATGTTTTCAAAGACCGATGTATCCTTACATGCTTAGATTAAACAATATTATTAACTTAGAAAAAAAGAGGATTGACATATAATTTTTAAAAGCATCCTAACAAGTTAGCAAAATAATAATAGAAGCAATGTAATAATTTAGATAAAAAGGATATAATACAAAATTATGCCAATTCAGGCAGCTTTATTGGTGAGTTTTTCCAAACATTCAAGGATGAAGTACTTTCAGAAAATAGGGGAAAAAAGGGGGGGAGGTGGATGGAGCATCATAGTGTCTTCTACAAGGCATTTATAACTTGTTTCTTTTAGAGAATTATGGTTATACATAATAGTTGGGTTCATCCTGACAAACTCATATATGCATGGAAATTGATTTCAGTTTATCATACCCCCTTTTCCCTCCCCTTTTCCCTCTCATCCTCTCTCCCCTCTCCCATTGTCCTTCCTCCACTCTATGAGACATCTTTCCACTCACCTATTTATATTTGGTTGGTTCTTTTTACTTATGCATAAAGGTGATGTTGCCTGTGGTATATTCATGTGTGTACATAATGTGATTTTGACAGAATTCATTCTGCATTAAGGCATTTATAATTTTGATACTAGATCTGGGAAGTGACAGATTTAGAACAATAGAAATCAAACCAATTCAATTTATATCAAATTCAAATTATTTTATAAACCTAAATACACACTTGAGCCAGAAATTTAGCAAATATTTTCATTAACATTTGTATCAGATGCTGTGATTTATCTCCCAGAGACTCCAATCAAAACTAAAGCACTAGTACAGCCATTAGGGAAAATAGTATGGAAGTTCCTAAATAATTTAAATGTAGAATTACATATGACCTAGCAATCTCTCTTCTGCATATAACATGCCAAGTAGATGAAATCACCACCTTATAATGGTGCCTGCACTCCCAAGTTTATTGCAGTTGTATTCACAATTGTCAAGATATAGAAACAACCTAATCACCCTGCAATAGATGGATGGATAAAGAAAATGTGTAGATTTACACAATGGAATGTTACTTGACCTTAACGAAGGAGATCCTGTGTTTATCATAACATGGATGGACCTGGAGGCTATTAAGTTAAGTGAAATAAACCAAATATAAAAAGCAAAAATATTACATCATCATATTTATATGTGGAATAAAAAGAAAAAAAAAGAGCTCCACTAAAAAGAGAGAATGAAAGGGGGATTACCACAGGCCAGGGTGGAGGGAGATGTAGGTCAAAGGATAAAACAGTAAAGTGGAAGGCTGGAATGTAGCTCAGTAGTAGAGTGTCTGCCTAGCATGCATGAGGCCCTGGGTTCAATTTCCAGTACTGAAAACAAAACAAAACAAAATAGATATGTAGGATGAAAAAGTCCAGTGATCTAATGAACAGCATGTGGACTATAGTTGATGATGGCATTTTATATTTAAACTTTGCTAAACGAATAGATTATAGGTGCTCTTGCCACAGGGGAGAAATTGGATCACTACATGAAATGACAAATATGTTAATTTGTTCCATTATACTAACCCTTTCACTCTATATGCATCTTAATAATATCATGTTTATACCTTAAATACACATGATAAAATTTATTTTAAAAAATGACTAATGCATTATTTACCCAGTTGTCAGAATTGTTAGTTTTTTATGACCTGCACTGAATCCTTCTGGACAAGAAGAGCTATTTCACTGGGGAGTTTTCCCTCTCTTTCTAGGAGGTAGCTGCTATTCAATGACTGGCCAAGGCTGGAGGACAAAAGCCCGGGCTTCTAATTCAACTGCAACAACTCTGAAGGGTCATCCCAGGTCCAGATCTACTGATGTCAACTCTGAAGAGTTGGGCATGCCATTAGATGGCTACTTAAAAGGCTTGCAACTGTCTTAACATTGTATTTCTTAAGCAAGCAAAGTATCCTGTACACAAGTGTTCATTATGTAAAATGTTCAAAATGTAAAATGTTACACTTACGTGTATATTCGATGTTACAACTTACTAAAATATTTGATAATAAGTGAATGCATTTTAAAATAAATATCAAGAGGTTGTGCTTTGCAGTCAAACAGATCTGAATACAAATCCTGCCCCTCCTCACTTCCTTGTCCAATTTTGCCTTTTTGGGCCTCTGTCTTTCTACCTGCAATACAAGAATAAAAACCTTACTGGGTGTAGTGGTGCATGCCTGTAATCCCAGTGACTTGGGAGGCTGAAGCAGGAGGATTCCAAGTACAAGACCAGCCTCCCTCCACCCTCTCCTACACAGGAACCTTATTGTTCCTTTTTTAACATGCCTTGCTTTTTAAAGATGCTCAACATAATTTAAAAATAAAGTTTGTGGAGGAAAATAATGGAAGGCAGAGGGAAGCTCTCAACCGAGAGGGGCTCTTCACCCTGTACCCTCTCTTTCCCAGAGTATGGGCTAGAAATTTCCATTCTTGACTTAATTACCCACTTAAGACAATGTGGATATTCTATGTTGAAAACCCTGAAACTTGTTGGATACATTCTACTCTAATGTTCTATGGTAATTAAATCAAGAGAAACCTAGGCTTTCCAGTATCTTTCACATCAATGACATGGCTTCTTTCAAATGGTTTTAAACCCTGACTGAGCATTAGCTGCCATACACACACACACTGGTCCCCACCTTCAGAGACTCTTGAATACTTGGCCCAGGGTGGATCCCAGACAGTTCTATTTTTAAAACTTGACAGGTTATTGGAGTTAGCTGCCAATTAGGGTTTGCTAATTGAGAATTTCTGAAATCACAGTCTATCTGTATGTAGTTTTCCAGGTCCAATCCCTAGATCCAGAATCAAAATCTTGAATTCCAAATGCCAGATCTTGAGATCATAGTTTTCTTACATGCTCCTCCACTCAATAGTACATTTCCAGAGCTTGAGCATCACTGCTTTTGATAGACAGAAGCAGTCAGTTAATTTCAAAAGAAAGTGAATTGAACTTTAAAAATCTTAAGTAAAATTTTCAGGAGGGATCAAAATGAAACCCAGAATCATTTCATGTAAGTCCCTCCCATCCAGTACCAGGATCCATACTCTTCATTGGTAGTTGTCATAGTTACCACACTTCAGGCAAACTAAAAGGTGGCTCTCAGAGAATATTTTTGGAGATCCTTCCACTGGGCCACAGTAAAGGACTGTCTCCAATTGGCAATTTGTTTTCTGATTTCTCTCCTCAAGCAAATGTTTGACTTCACACTGAGTCTTTACCATTGATCACAAAAAACCCCCCAAAACAAAAAAACAACAACTCTGCCTTGTTGCTTGGCTACCTGCATCTCTCTTCATGTCGGAGAGTGTGTTACTTTCACATAGTGAGATTTCTGAAGCACACACAACAGGAGCAATCACCTGTTCCTTGGGAGTTCTTGAGAGTGTAAGCTCAAGTAACAAGACAAGACTCGTCTTACAAAATGACATACTCTAGCAATAACTTTCAGTCTAACAATAGAATCGTTGAAGGACTTTTACATATTCCAGCCATAAATGTCAATCTAATGATTGAATTGTTGAAGCACCTTTAATAAATGTTTGAAGTTTATCTTCACAAGTCATATAGGAAAGAAGTTCTAACATTATTTCTATTTGGCAAACAAAGAGCATGAAATTCAAAGAGGTGAATCGATTTAAGTTTATTATCTCAGAAATGTAGTTGTGCAGTTGAGACTTGAACACTGTTCACAATAAAAGCAAACCCAGGGCTCTTTCTCCTAAGCATGCTGCTCTGTGCAATTTCATGAAGATAAGATTCTGAGGCCCACTTACTGATTTTCTTTGTATTGATCTTCAAGGAGTAAATCTCCTTTCAAGGATTATCTGTTCAAATGCAAATAAATGAGAAATTAAAACTGTCAGAGCACACCCAAACTGAAGAGTAATTTTATTTGAAAAGTCTAGATTACATAAGTTTTTAGGAAGGGGATGGTAGGCAATATTGTTAGCCAAATATATTTCTATTTACACTTCTTTGGAACATAATTAGATTTTTAGACTTTAATTATCAACTCCCCTGAATTTATTTGTATGTGTGAGTTGCTTTGGCCAATTGAACCTAGAAGAGAATGTTGACTGCAAGTGCACAATTCAACACATTCTTGTTATCCCTCTGTGGTAGTAGGTGACAACGTCTGAGATATAGGGTGCTTTTGCTTCATTAGCCTGGGTCCAAGTGTGAAGAATTTGGAACAGAGTCCATAGCCAACCAATAGCAAATATACAGCATTAGTAGAAAATATCTCTCTATTGTTACAAGTGTCTAAAATTGTGGTGGTTTCTTTGTTACAACAGCATAACCTATTCTATCCTAACTACTATAGAAATTGGTCCTAAAAGTGAGTTCCATTTGACAACAATCACCAAAACCAAACCAAACAAAAACCCACCAACAACAATCATAAATGAATATAGACCACGTTTTCCTGGTGGACATTTGGCAGGTGGTAAAGAAACTGATATCAAAGGTAAAGGGGTGATTGTCCATGTTATTCAGTGGCAAATGCTTGGTAAAAATGTGATCTGCAGTAACCGGAGGAGAAAGGCAGACATCAGAATGTTAGTACTAAGCTATTGCATGGGAGAGATGAGCTCTAAAAATAATTGGCCAGTGGGAAAAAAAGAAATAAAAAGGATATAGAAAGAGTTATAAAATTCAGGGATCTGTGGGCTTGAAAGAAACAATTGCTTTTTAACTCCAACAACTGAAACATAAAACCAAAGAGGCCTTTGAAAAACAAAGATTGGTTAGGACTCAGTTTTATCGCAAGGATGAAATCAAAAGTATGATTGGATTAAAATATCTTAAAGCAATGTTGTTGTACCAGCAAATCCCTCAGTTGGATGAAATGGCTCAGAGAAGAGACAAGAATGGCTTATCCACTGAATCCTGTTGAACTTAGGTACCCACAAATAAATGAAGAATGCAAGGGTGAAACTCATGGGTTTGAGAAAGTAAGCGCATGCGGGTGCGCACACACACACATACACACAGATAGGTGCATAATCTAAGAAATATAATTGGAAAAGGAACCTCAGATAGTACTGATTAAAATATAAATAAGCCTAGTGTGATGGTTAATTTTATGTGCTGATGAGGCCAGGATTAGACAGGCAGTCGGTATAGATAGGTAAATTGAGTCAGGTCAGATGGAGTCAGGCCAATTTTGAGTGAGTCCTGGGAAGCTGGAGACTGTCCCCTGAGGGATTGAAATGTTAATTCCTTCAGAGCCCTTCCTCCACCCTTATCAAAAACCTGCCCCTGATCCAACCTGTTGCTAACATAACCTGTCCCTGGAGTTGCCCCTCCCTACAGGGAGCTATAAAGTTCTTAATTAATGTGTCCTGGGCTGCTCCATCTTGCCCTTCCCCCTTCAGCCCACCTGTTTCTCACCTTATGGCCACCCCACCAAGCATTCCTGGGCCTAGTCACATTCACAGGAAGGAGAAACATAAGGGGAAGAGAGCAGGAGAATAAAGGAAGCCTAGGACATATAAAAAGCGCAGAACACCTCGCTTCTGGGGATACCAGGATACCAGCTATGGCCCCCCTCCTCCCTCCTGGAAGAAGTCTATGTTACCTCTTTTTAAATAAATCCTGCTTTATATGCTTGCCTTGGTGTGCTTTGTTAGAGTCGGTGAACAAGTCAAGATGGCGCCTGGCATTTTGCCAGAGGGAGTGGTTTGAGAAGTAACAAAAGCGAGCCATTAAGTGTGGAGATTCCTTATTGGTTGACTGATGTATCTAGTTTATGCTAATTAAGATAAGCTGTATGGAATGTATATAGACCCCTCCTGTCCTACAATAAACGGCTCCCACTCCTGCTGCATCAATGTACACAAGTTGTTCGTCACCCCCCCGGATTATTTTGCTGCAGCCAGACTGCGGCAGATAGCAGATGGTGGCTCGTTACAGGGAGCCCCGGGACACTCAGGGGTAAGTTGACAAAAAAAAGCTGCCCGTCAATAGATAGGACGGGAGCAAATCTGCTCGTCCCTAGGCAGATAGGGCGAAAGGAAAAATGGCCATTTTGAGAAAATGGAGAAGATTGATGCAGTATGTTTGTGTTTTGTTTTGTCTCAGTGTATTCTATTGTCTTTGTGATAAAAATATGGAACGGGTGTTAGGTAAATTGATAAGGGAAAGAGGCACCCCAATGGAACCAAGAGCAGTTAGGGCATGTGTTGACAGAAGCCCAGGAACTCTAGGCAGAAAGAAGAAAGTTCAGAGGAGGAAGGATTATCGGGAAAAAAGTTGCAGCAAAAGGCTATTACTGAATACTTTTCGTTTCCAGAGGGTGCGTGAATTGGTGTGGCGGCTGCCACGTGCGCAAGCCGGTCATGGCGCAGCAAGGACTTTCCAAGTGGCGGCAGCGGGCTCTTCCCCGCCCCCCTGCCCCGGGAGCGAAACGCCACTGTGAGAGCCCAAATCCAAAGCTGACCCAGAGGCTCGGTCCACAGGCTTTGCTCCCTGTGCCCGGTGGCAGTTTGAGTCCAGGACACTCCCCATCTGGGGCTGCCCAGGACGATGCAGGCAGAAGACGCTACCAGCGTCCCTGATGTTTGGTCATTTTCAATGCCAATAACTAAGCTACAATGGTTCTCCCACACCTGGAGGCTGATGAATAATGAAAAAACCTTGAGATAATGTACTAAATTGTTCAGAAGGTTGTTTTCTTAGTAGAATACTACAGGATTTTCTTTAGCATCATTGCCGGAGTTCCTGCCTTCGTCCCAGTGCCGGTGAGGATGAGCGTGAAAGAATTTCCAGTGTGGCTGAGAACCGGAGGAGACTTCAGAGCTGTTGCTGTTTCTGCTGCTACAGCTCAAGCTAGCTGCCTGCAGAACGTACCTGGACTGTGACTTAGGCTAGCTGCCTGCAGAACTTACCTGGACTGTGATTTAAGCTAGCTGCCTGCAGAACTTACCTGGACTGTGATTTACCTGGACTGTGAGTTAATCTATTAAGGCACTGCTTTACCTGGACTGAGACAACAAACTGTAATCTACAACAAATTGTAACTCGGTATCTTTGCTAACTGTGTCATTGCTGGTATAATTTTTCCAAGGGCTTCTTGCATGGAGCCATCAATTGGCTTGGTATTGTGGCATTTTGTATCCTCCCCTTCTGCTTGTAGCAGATTGTTTGTGGTGTTTGTGTAAAAACCACTATGGTCCTTATTTAAATTAAACAAAAGGGGGAAATGTTAGAGTCTGTAAACAAGTCAGGATGGCGCCTGGCATTTTGCCAGAGGGAGTGGTTTGTAAAGTAACGCCAGCGAGCCATTAAGTGTGGAGATTCCTTATTGTTGACTGCTGTATCTAGTTTATGTTAATTAGATAAGCTGTGTGGAATGTATAAATACCCCTCCTGTCCTACAATAAACGGCTCCCACTCCTGCTGCATCAATCTACACAAGTTGTTCGTCACCCCCCGGTTATTTTGCTGCAGCTGGACTGCAGCAGTGCTTCTCTAATGTTCAAACTTCAACATGTGGGAAAACAGAACTCGTCACAAAAAACTGGTGGTATCACCAACATGACTGGTCAAGTCTTATTCTTTTGTTGTGGTGGTATTTTTGGATGACATTAACATTTGTAAACTGAATAAAAATGTGTTGCTATCTGCAGTATAGGTGGCCCTCATCCAGTCAGTTGAATTTTGTTATAGACCAAGTCTCAGCCTTCAAAGACCCTCAATATATAAAAACATGATTTTCACTTATGTCATTTTCTTTGACTTTTTTTTACCTAAGTGCTTTGCCAAATGCAAAAATGCATTAAAAGACATTTTTTTCTTCTATAGATATTTATATCTCTGCTATAATACTTAATTCAATGTACCTACATTATAGTTGATTTTCTATCTTCTGCATTAAATTGTCAACTTGTTAAGAGATTATGTCTATATATATATATTTGCATGTATTCAGATGCTTGCTCATAAAAATGTATATGATTAATATATCAGATTTAACAGAGTTAAGTTAGCATATTTAAGTTAGTGTACTTAAAATTAGAACTTCACAATATTATTATAATTTCTATCATACATTATTTGCTACCAAGCACACATTGGCGCTACAAGTAAATGTTTGTAAATCTAACGGGACCCTATAGTACCTCCTTAATGCCTCCTATGATATAAACTCATGGAACTGGAAGAGCATAGGCTCTGAAATTCACCAGCTGTGAGGTCATGGATAGCCATTTAGACCTTTGAGGATCAGTTTACTGATCTGGAGATGTGAAATGGCAGTACCCATCTCATTGCTCTGCCACTCTGGGGGTAGTTGAATGATGGACAGGAAGTTTCTTGCATGATGATCACTCAAATTACACTCCTTTCCTGGATTCAAGAAGATGACCTCACTTTCACAGCACTGCTTTTACCTCCACTTATGAGCTAGACATTGCCTTCCTTTATTCCAATATGTCTCAAGTTGAAAAACTAAAGAGTAGGAATGCAGAATAAGCTCTGCCTTCTTAAGGAAAAGGCAGAGTTAGATGCAAAATTCAACAATTCTAAATATCCTATATTACCTTGTGAAAATAGTTAATTAAAATTTTTAAAAAAACTTCCATTATAATGATAGCCAACAGATATTTTATATATTACAAAAATGATATGTTTGGAGGTAAAAATGTACATGCTGACCTATGTGAAAATATTTGTAGGAAAATACAATATAAATGCCCTCAAAAAATTGTAATTATATTTTTTGTTGTTTAAGAATGTGGCCAGTCTTCATGTACTTCTTTATTTATTTGGTTTTGCTAATATTAAAAAACATTATGATTTAACCATTGCATGAGGAGATTTCTTATTTAATGACTTTGTCAATATCTTCCTCAGTTATATTTGATAAATAAAACAAAAAAGTAATTTATTCAATTTTTTGATGATGTTTCAAAAACAATATCAAATAAATCACCACTTTTCAATGAATATTCTGTATACCCCATGCTGAATATGAAGAATATATATATATATATATATTAAGGCTATGTGAAACAACAAAAGTTACTTTTTCTAAGGAAGAAATTTGTTTATTGTGGTTATTCTTGACTGGTGGTTTAAATCAACTTGATTTAAATCAAAATCACCTGCCACATATTCCTAAATCTATGAATAAAATATTGTATGCTGTATAGAATGATGTTGATTAAAACTACTTTTCTTCTTTGCCTCAAACTTCTCTGAAGACTTGCCAACCTCTGTTTGTTCGTTACTGGTTGCAATACAATTTCACTTCCTCAGGATCTTCAGATAGTGGGGCTTGTTTCTATAATTCATATTCCTGAATAAAGTCAACTCACATCTTTATGCCCTATACCTTTATTTTTCATGACCATTCTTTTATTGGATAGGACTCCTTATAATTACATTGCATCCTAGCATTCTTTAAGTATAGAAAATGTATCAGCATTGAGAGAGTTGAGCATGTTCTTGATGACTCAAGGTCAATCTTGAACGCTTACTTTTCAGCTCCTTGGAATTACAATGCAGGAACCATCAAGGTATGAGGTACAGGCAGGATCTATTAAGCTATGTGCAGGTCTGCATGTAAACAACCTCAAATTTGTAAGTGCTCTCAAATTACTGAGAGTTTGTACTTCTTTTACTAGATTCATTGACCTTTATGCTTCTGTCAGCAATTCTATCTATATTTTGTCAGTTCATCCATATTTTAGTCAAAGTTAAAAATCAGGATGTTTGCCATGGAGAAAAATAGTGAAGATGTGAGTGCTAATGCACTGAAAAAAAATTCTCAAAAATTCCAACTCAGTCATTGTTTACCAGATTGTGGAAGAGGAAGAGTGTCAGAGGACGAGTATATTATTATATTTGTTTAGAATGGATTATTTTTTAAAAAACTACCTGTTGTTATTATAGGGGCTGATTAGCTTTTGTCTTTTAAAAAATATTGTGAAATATTATACATGGCATAAAATTTGTCCTCCCAACCATTGTGATGTATGATTCAGTGGCATGAAGTCACTCACATTGTTTCATTATCAGCATCACTATTAGTCTCTAGACTTTTTTTTATTATCTCACAGTGAAACTCTGTACCCATTAAACATCAATGAATCCTCATTCTTCTTCTTCTTTTCACATACTGAACCCTTTTATTGAGGAGAAGCCATTCAAATAAGTCAAGAGATCAGATCTAGCTTCGTGATGTCTGCTGTCAGCAGGATGACTGACCTCTAGGAAGGCCACACCCAAAGGCAAGAGAAGGGGACACACAAAGGGCGTTTCCATGGAACATTCTATCCCAAACAGGGCAAAGGGGTAATCTTACAAAGGAATAGGTGAACATAGCTCAATCCATGGGACGACACGCCTACATCTCAAGACACACCTTCAAACTTCCTGGACCGCAGCAAAAGTCCAGGTCACTATGAGATGTAGTGACCAGTCAAAGCCTCTCCACTCCATGAATCCTCATTCTTTGTTATTCCAGCCTCTGATAGCCAACCACTATTCTGGATCTGAATTTGACTTTTCTAGGTATCTTGTATAAATGAAGGCAAAATGTTTATTTCACTTTGCATAATGTTTTAAAGGTTCATTCATATTGTAGTCTATACCAGAATTCTATCTTAAGGCTAAATAATATTACAGTGTATGTATACACAACATTTTGTTTATCCATTTATCTGTTAATGGATATTGGGTTACTTCTATCTTTTGACTTATTGAGATTAATGTTGTTATGACCATTGGTGTACAAATATCGGAGTCCTTTTCAATTCTTTTTACATTCAGAAATAAATTTTCTGGATCATATGGTGATTCTATGTGTCATTTTCTAAGGAACTATCAATTATCATACTGTTCCCCAAGGCTATTAAATCATTTTACATTCCCATCAATAATGCACAAGCATTCTAATTTCTCTATATCCTTGCCAATTCTTGTTATATTCTGGGTTTTAATTTTTTTTAAATAGTAGCCATTCCTAATGGATGTGGTATTAGTTTGTTTCCTTGTGGTATAACAGAACACCCGAGGCTGATACATTATAATTAAAAAAAGTTTGCTTAGCTCATAGCTTTAGTGGTCCAAGAACATGGCACCAGCTTCCATTCAGTACTGGTGAGAGCCCCCTGGATTTTTCACATCATGATTGATGGCATTATGGTAGGAACATGTATGAGAAGGAGGGAGAGAACACAGGTTAGGCAGAAAGCCAGGGAATAGGGAGGAGCCAGTTTTTTTTTTTTTAATAACCTGCTCTCATTAGAATTAACCCACTCTAAGTCCCCTTTAAGACGGTCTAAGGACAGTGCCTTCAATGTCCTAATTATTTCCTACTAGGCTCTACCTCTTAAAGGTCTACTACCTCTTATTAACATCACATTGGGAACCAAGCCTCCAAGACAAGAAACTCTGGGGGATACACTCAAATAATATCCAAACAATAACAGGTTTGAGTGGTAGTTTCAAATGTTCATTGATTAGGTTAAGAGGAGAATGCAGCCTTGGGACTATGTTTAATCAAGTTCACATGTTTCTGGTTAAAATCTTCCACCCAAAAAATTAAACACTGTGCCATTTACTCTGTGTTGAGTACAATAGTTGGCTTAAGAAAAATTGGGGATTGCTGGGGATGCAGCTCAGTTGGTAGAGAGCTTGCTTTGCATGCACAAGGTCCTTGGTTCAATCTCCAGCACCACAAAAAAAAAAGAAAAAGAAAAAAATTGGACTACATAGGTCTGTGTCCACTGCAAATTCCCACTCTACTTGAGAAATTGGAGCCAATGACTTGTAGGTTTTTAAAAAATTGCCTGTGACAATAAAAGTAACTAGGGGGCAGGAATATTATTTTACGTTTATTTCTTCATTTCAGAACTTTCAGGTTATGTTGACTTATCCCATCACATTTGCTCAGGTCTTTGTTCTTGAGGATAAAATAGTGATAATTACCTCTGAAAGACCAGTATGAAAAACTAAAATGTGTATCAGCTTTCTGATGTCTGTGCCTGTTCCACAGAGAGCCTCTGAGTGCAGGGTGTTTGACCACTGTAGTTTGGATGGGTAAACTCTTCAGATGTGAAGGCACTTCAGATGTAGCGTCCTAAATGCTTTATTTCCCTGTTTGCCTTCCTTTCTTTCTTTCCTTATTTATTTATTTATTTATTTATTTCCTGTTTCTTTCTTAATGGTTTGTAATTCTTCTTTTTTTTAAATTTTTTATTGTTGGTTGTTCAAAACACTACAAATTTCTTGACATATCATATTCTACACTTTGATTCAAGTGGGTTATGAACTCCCACCTTCACCCCATACACAGATTGCAGAATCACATCAGTTACACATCCATTGATTTACATATTGCCATACTAGTGTCTGTTGTGCTCCGCTGCCTTTCCCATCCTCCACC